>NC_091118.1:112789240-113074240 GCF_040183065.1 Periplaneta americana | reverse complement strand
TGTAGCAGTTTGTCAACGATTATTAGAAACTGCGATTCTCTTACCCCGTTTCGAAAATCACACAACAAGAAATTTCTTTTAAAATGATAGGCCTGCTGCTTTACGGAATCGGGAGAGATTATAATTTTGCATTAAAAAAAGTTCGTGTGATTTTGTGCAGTAACCCATTATTGTTTCTTTTTTTAGACGTACAATAAAAAATGAAGCAGTATTGTTAAATAAAATGGAAATTTATCATAATGTTCTATTAATGAGACTGAAAGTTTGTATTTGCTGCTCGTTTTATGTAAACAACAGTTGTACTGGTCCGCCCCTGCATTAGAACAGAGCATCTGTTTTGTATCGGTATGTCTGTACCAGTATGTCTGTACTGCGTACTTATAAACCCCCTCCTCCCCATCCAGCAATATTGTCAAACGTCTAATATTGTAAACTTTAATCATTAGTTAAATATTGCAATTAGAAAAAAATGTAAGGACATTTTTCTTCCTTATGACATGAATAATCATCAGTTAAAATAATGGCACTTATACCTCTTACACCCTGTAGGTCTATTTATTGTTTCCAAAAGCGAGTTTTACTCTTGTTCATTCTTTAGTTAAATTTAATAATCCTTATATTAGGCTATTTTTTTACACATCAATATAACTTTATATATTGTCATTTCCGCGGTTGAGGAAGTAGGCCTACAAAAATAACTGCTAGACCTACCTATACGTAGGCCTACTATCTATAGCCTACCTAGGCCCCTCAGGAATTAGTAATCTACATTAGGCCTATAGGTCTACGTAAGAAATAATTTATGGAACGCGGAATGTTTCAGTAATAGGCCTTGCATAAGTTACAGAGAGAGATGGAGGTCGGAACTATTCAAGTAAGACGTGATTATAAGGAAAATAGGAAAAAGAGCATCTTTTGTTAAATAATAATAATAATAATAATAATAATAATAATAATAATAATAATAATAATAATAATAATAGACAAGAAGGAGAAACAAACCAACTACGAAGTGGCAATAGGATTGGGCCTAGGCCTATGTGCTCCTGAGTTATGAACACTTGGCCTATTGATGGGCGTTAGTACTGCGGACCTCTGGAGAAATAACTGAGGAAGAGACTAGTGAAATGCTTTGTGTGGAGTGTGGTATTAGGCTACTGCCTACCTATAGAATAGAAACATAGGCCTAAACATTATGACAAAGTAAACATGAACGACTGGAAGTAGGCCTATTTGAAATGTGAAATATGGAGAAGAATAAAGCGTGTGAAATGGACAGACAAAATAAGAAATGAAGAGTTTCTAGAAAGAGGTGAAGAAAAAATAATGCTGAAACTGATCTGGAGGAGAAAAAAATTGGCGGGATCACTGGCTGAGAAGAAACTGCCTCCTGAAGGATGCACTGGAAGGAATGGTGAACGGAATAAAAGTTCATGGTAGAAGATCAGATGACAGATAAGTTAATATTAACCTAAGATGCGAAGGTTAAGAGGACGACGGAAAATAGGAAAGATTGAAGAATGCTGTGTTTGCAATGAAAGACCTACCCTTTGGTGCATAATTGAACGTAATGAACATAATTTTAGTGCCTTAAATATTCGTTTTCTGTTATTTAAAATGTGGTTAAGAAAGTATTAGTTTATGTAGCCTAACAAATAGGCCTACGCACTGGCCTATGCAAAACTGTGGTTGTCAGAACAGACTAGGCTATAGTCTAGGCTAAATGAACACAAAGGTTTAATAATTTTTATTCACTTCGTTTATTTTATTAACTTTACATTGTGTAATGATTTTAATGTAGACCTAAGTTAATAGGCCTGTCTATCTAATAGGCATACAGTAACCTATAGGCTACATGACAATAGGTTAAATCGCATTTCCAGTGTCGTAACTCAAAAGTGTGATTTGTAAAGATATGCTATTTCCTAGTAAAATACAATGTAAAAATGTTTTAATAAATAGCCTACGTAGGCCTACTTACATTCGATGATTTTGGCCTACTATTTTATTATTATAAATTCATACCTCGAGCTAGTAAAACAGCGTTGGAAATAATTTACGAAAGTAGATGTAATTTTCGACTTAGTTATGACATAATTTTACTGGATGTGCGAAATATGCTTAATAGAAATTAAATTAAAAGAGCTTCTCCGGGACTTGGGGCTAACGTTCGTTTTCAAGTTTTAGAGTGTTGCGGAGTGTTTGAAGCACGTGTTCTAGGCTATCTAATTCAGACCTACTCTGTATCTGTCTTGCTTGAGCCATAGCTCTTCCTAAAATTCGACGCATTTGTATTTAAAAATTGAGGCTGGGACACCGAGAACTTTCTAGCAGATCACTAATTCAGTACATCATTCATAAAATGTTGATGAACTTAGTTTATAGTCTATTGACCATTGTTAATAAGTTAGGCCTAGGCCTACATATTTATAGGTGTCATAACAATAAAAGTATAGGTAGGCCTATTCAGTTACCGAGCATTATTAGGTCTATTACTTAGCCTATTTATTACATTGTCTATAGAGATTTTTTAAATTCTGTAATGGTCTTCATAGGCCTAGGCCTATACACAATCTTCGAAAATTATTCCTGTCAATAAATTGTCTGGTAGCTATTTCTTAAATTCTATACCTTATTAGGCTACTTTTGTGGCTTTAGGATTTAAATTATAAAGCGAGAAAAAAAGAAAAAGAGAAACAGTAAACTCAGACCTAATAAAAGTAAAAGCTTTTACGCCTAATATTGATTTTTTTTCTGTTAGAATACATACGGATCTTAATTTAATTCTCCCCAGGTAAAAACTATAGGCCTATCCCTACCATTTGGAAATTGATTTACTGTAAAGGACAGACAGAATGTAGGTCCTAGGTCTACCTTCTGCAAATTTTACCCCTACTTAAAGTCTTATAGGCCTACTGCTAGTAGGCCTACGAAACTATCGAACCAGTTGCTCTCAACTTTATGTCTCTCCAAGACCTACAAATTATAAATAGTCTCTGGCGAAGCGTAGCAAAAAAGTATGGGTAGACGCAAAATATCTAAATAATTCCGAAAAAATATATACATATTTTTCCTTAAAGCATTAGTGACAGACTGGATCAAATCGTTCTGAATATTTGGAGTTGTGCCTCTAAAAACTGAACTGCATTCAAATTGGTCTTTCATAGAAGGCTTCTTCTATTGGCATTAAGTCTAAAATCTAGAGCAATGGTCGTCAGCACTCGCTGAAATGAGTAAAGGGTAAGCGGAGCAACGTGTTGTGCCCCGTCGTGCAGCAGGAAGAGGTTGAGAGCATACCCGCCAGCAGCTACGAATGCACCATAGTGCAGTGTCTTCTCCGCGGGTAAAAGACGCTAGTCCCAGGGTGCTATGTGCTGATGATCGCTGGTATAGAGTTTCTAAATAATTGTATTTATTTATTGATATTTGGGCTTCCTCTAAAGGAAAATTTAGATCTATTCTTACAGTCCGAGGTGTCATACTACATCAACAGTGTGACGAATTATTCGTCTATTCCGTATCGCATTTTTATTATGTCTAACAGCTTCTAAGCAAGGTGTTTCCGCCAGTGTTCTATTGTTTAGTTCGAACATTTGGAACATTTCTGAATTTTTTATATGTTTTTCTCCCTGCATTATAGCTTTTACTTCAAAATTTTATGAAACAGGAATTTATAGAAGATTCATGGTTAAAATGCAGGCCTACAAGTAGCTAAATTGCTGTAACTTCAATAGGCCTATATCGATATACCCCATTTTACGGTACATAAATCCAATAAATACGTATACCCTATAATATTACGTACGAACATTGCCTATGCCTACAAAGTCATCCCAACAAGAAAGCCATCATCAGCTGAAGAGCGTAGCGGCACTATGGTCCAGCACTGTGACCTGTTAAGGTCTATTGCGCTAACCCTCAAACTAGGCGCATTCCCAAACCACACCGATTGGCTACACTAAGGTTCGCTGCGTACCCAGGTTTCGAGCAGGCAACCACCCTCATCTCTAGCTCAGCCTCCTCCGTGCGTCACCAGCCGGCGAATGCAGTGGAATGACAACGAAATGGAGAAATGTTGACGGAATGATGTAGATGCCTAATATGGGGAAAAGGGAGAACCCCGAGGAAAACCCCAACTGCGACCTTGTCCACCACAAGTGTCACTATGGGTTTTTTCAAATAAAAGCCCCAGGCTTAACCCAGATTCGAACTCGGGCTGCCTGCGTGACAGCCACTGCAGAGGGTCTAGGCATGCAGAAGTATCTTACGGGACTATGTTGATCTGCTTGTTCGTCTCTTTACTTTGCCGTCTTGCCCTCATGCAGGCCGATCGAAGTTTTTAATATAGGCTAGCCTAAGCATTCAGTGGTGTATTCCTTATATTATCACCAGACTTAGGAACCTAGTACCAGAAAAAAAGTTAACTATGGCAAGAGTAATATAGATAGTGAATTCAGATATCTTCAGAGTCAGTGAGTGGACGGGTGGGGGTTGAAAGGACAGGCGCTGTAGCATGACAACAAAAACAATACTTAGATTGTACACTCCAGCAAAATAATATTATGTTGGTGATTTACCTTATTTTTAAAACAAATTACGTAAAATATTAGATTGTTTTATGTACAATATATAGTCTACTTCACGATATCAGTGTCACGGGATTGATGTTTGGAGCAAGAGGAACGATAGCTAACTTCTCTTCTCAATTCTGTAAAACCCTAGGATTACACTGGCCCTTCTCATAAGTTAATTAGAGAGTCAGTCAAACTCTTACGGAACCACCTATATGGACTCTAATTCAGTGGAGGCCTACTGAAGAAACTGATGCACCATTATAATTTTTCTTCTTGTTAGCTTATTCTATTAACTGCCATTGTTTGTTTGTTTGTTTGTTTGTTTGTTTGTTTACTTGTTTGTCATTTTTCTCACTCTGTTATCTTCCATCATTTAATTGTTCTATTTTTGTTTTGTATGCTTTGTCCAATGGTAGCCTCTAATTTGAGGAAGCTCTATAAATATAAATAAATAAATAATTCAACACAGGGTGAAGAACATACCTGATACACGATGTATAGCATAAAATATGCATATTGTAGCTGATCTCTATTGCCACTACAGTTTATTTTCATTTCTCTTCTCTTAGTTAGTGTTTACAAGGATAAATCGCAATATAGCGAACGCCAGTAGGAGAAGTTATCCCCACCCACTCGCCTATCACGTAGAGTGTCTGATTAGCTAGTAGGGGAAAAGTGGAAGGGGCCGTGGGCGGAGCTTCTACGTTCGCTATATTGCGATTTGCCCCCACATACTGTAAATATAGTCATGTTTTGTGAAAGAACTTTATTTAGTTTCCTTTTTACTGGTTCGGTAAATGATGTGAGGGTTCTTTTATATATACATATATATATATATATATGTTACCTCTAGGCCTGAAGTTCGGAGCAGTGTGATTGTGTGCGATAGATCTCAAAAGTTCTTCTGTGTGAAATTCAAATTACGCTCCAATACTTCAGATAATAGATATTTTACTATTTGTATTGAGGAACACTCTTTCTTATAAGCCTCTTATAAAGCGCATCGATTACAATCTTGACCTCCTTGTAGTTTATAGGCTAGTAGGCCTATATAGCCGTTGCCTACGCTATTAAGTATACAAGGCCTCTGTATCGTCTTCTGCGAGTCGTTACAGTCGTAGTAGTTCCAACTCCACCGCTAGTTGGCAGTCAATTACACCATCATTTACAACGAATTTACATTGGTTGTATAGGGGAATTGGCACATAATTGTGATATTGATTTAGATAAAGCGGGAAAAAGCTTGTGAAAAGTGTTTTTATGTGTACAGTGAATTTTTTGTTAATATAAGGCAACGTAATTGTGATTTATAAAAGGTAATCATATATGATAACGCAGTTTTATCCAGGGTGCGAATTAAGATTCCTGATGAGGAGGGGATAGAATTCTAGATAGAGAATAATATACATAAAACTATTATTATTATTATTATTATTATTATTATTATTATTATCATTATTGCTGTTGTTGACATTACTGTGATGAAATGTAAACACTGAAAGTAAGAATAATAAATAATGAATAACACCTCTGTATCACGACTGGATCACACTTTAAAAATGTGAATGAGTTAAGATAAGATGTGTAATTCCTAAGTTATTGATTGTTGTCAGCTTGCCGGTGATGATAATACATCAATATTATTTTCTTTGCTTACTTTATATTTTATAAAGTATACTCGTATTTGCTATTTGGAAAAAGGAATTGTACTAGAACACTGGAAGAAGTCCACAATCGTACCTATTTTTAAGAAGGGGGACAACTGTGGTAACTTTCGAGCAATATCACTTATGTTGACGTCGTATAAAATTTTGTCCAATATTCTTTTGAGAAGATTAACTCCGTACGTAGATGAAATTATTGGGGATCATCAGTGCGGTTTTAGGCGCAATAGATCGACTATTGATCAGATTTGTTGTATTTGACAGATATTGGAGAAAAAATGAGAGTATAAGAGTTCAGTACATCAGTTATTCATAGATTTCAAAAAGGCATATTACTTCGTTAAGAGAGAAGTATTATATGATATTCTTATTGAATTTGGTATTCTCAAGACTCTAGTTCGATTAATTGAAATGTGTCTCAGTGAAACGTACAGCTGAGTCCGTATAGGTCAGTTTCTATATGATGCTTTTCCAATTCACTGCGGACTAAAGCAAGGAGATGCACTATCATATTTACTTTTTAATTTCGCTCTAGAATATGCCATTAGGAAAGTTCAGGATAACAGACAGGTTTTGAAATTGAACGGGTTACATCAGCTTCTTGTCTATGCGGATCATGTGAATATGTTAGGAGAAAATCCACAAACGATTAGGGAAAACACGGAAAGTTTACTTGAAGCAAGTAAAGAGATAGGTTTGGAAGTAAATCCCGAAAAGACAAAGTATATGATTATGTCTCGTGACCAGAATATTGTACGAAATGGAAATATAAAAACTGGAGATTCATCCTTCGAAGAGGTTGATAAATTCAAATATCTTGGAGCAACAGTAACAAATATAAATGATACTCGGGAGAAAATTAAACACAGAATAAATATGGGAAATGCCTGTTATTATTCGATTGAGAAGCTTTTTTGTCATCTAGTCTGTTGTCAAAAAATATGAAAATTAGAATTTATAAAATAGTTATATTATCAGTTGTTCTGTATGGTTGTGAAACTTGGACTCTCACTTTGAGAGAGGAACAGAGATTAAGGGTGTTTGAGAATAAAGTTCTTAGAAAACTATTTGGGACTAAAAGGGATGAAGTTACAGGAGAATGGAGAAAGTTACAAAACGCAGAACTGCATGCATTGTATTCTTCACCCGACATAATTAGGAACATTAAATCCAGACGTTTGAAATGGGCAGGGCATGTAGCACGTATGAGCGAATCCAGAAATGCATATGGAGTGTTAGTTGGGAACCGGAGGGAAATAGACTTTTGGGCAGGCCGAGATGTAGATGGGAGGATAATATTAAAATGGATTTGAGAGAGGTGGGATATTATGATAGAGACTGGATTAATCTTGCACAGGATAGAGACGGATGGCGGGTTTATGTGAGGGCGGCAATGAACATTTCGGTTTCTTTAAAAGCCAGTAAGTAAGTACAGTCGTATTAAAACAATAGGCCTATTATATTTTGTAGGGGAATAGAAGTTATCCGTGGCAGGGATGTTAATTATGAATTTATGAGAGGGGAATAACTTTCCAACAGAGGGAAAATCCCCCATCCCCCCGTTCATTCGTACCCTGGTTTTATCTGAAACTGAAAGATAACGTCGCATCATTTTACTTTAGCAGCCTAATCAGTATTGTAGCGTCACATTACGTTTGGATGTGCTGTTCCTGAATATGGGAAACAGGTGGACATCAGTTCGTTACTTGTTGCCTGTTAACATGTAGCCTACAGCATGCCCAAATGACTGATCCTAATCCTATTGTAGGCCTACTTTACTGATCCTAATCCTATTGCATACACAGTGTCTTATTATTTTCAGGTTATGGAATTGATATTCTAATCTACACTTCAATTCATAATGGTTTACTTTTGCGTACCCTCTTGTAAAAGTGGAGATAAAAATGAAACTGACATCACTTTCCATGAAACGTTGACTTGCGTGAAAATTGGGTTAAATCAATATCGCGGCAGCACTTGAACAAAAATAGTTTGTGGCAACTTTCAAAAAGATCTGTAGTGTGCAGTTCACATTTTGACATAACTTATTTTAATATTTCCACTAAAAACAGGCGACTCCTTCCAAATTCGGTCCCGACCATTTTCAAAGTTATTCATCACATCATCAAGGACACGACAAAGGCATTCGCAAACGTAGGTAATGTCGCGGCTAAAATAAACTATGGTTCTGCTTTTCCAAAAACAAGCCGAATTTTGGAGTCTGGATCAGAATCAGAACCAGTACCAGCGTGGACGAAAACCAGGTTTCTGTAGTCATCCAAGTTGATATTGATAGTCATACTGCCCGTAATTTGAACAACATAAAATTGTAGAAAATTTATTGTAACGCAATTTTTCATATAAATCGCACTTAAAATGATATATCTTGGTTATAAGTTGTAACTATTCAAATTCTTAATTTTATTTCATGCTATGTTGTGTTCGTGTAACTTGATTAATTTGACAACTACACCATTGAAAGCAATGTATAAACAGAGTGTAATCGCCTGCCGTCTAGCGACGCATTTACAACTACGCAGACAACGAAGAAAGGCCTTAAATAGAGATGGGAACGATATAGGCCCCTATCGGTTTTTACGAAATACCGATATTTTCGTTTTGATATATCGATATCGAAATTTTGATTCAATATATCGTATAATATATCGGTTTTCTCATAAATTTATCGGTTTTTTTATATTTCTTTTTGTTTTTGTGGAATTATTATGAACAACAAAATCCACACTAGTTAACTCCGATAATTCCCTGAGAGATGGCGTTAATGAAAGTGGGTAGTTACATAATTGTGCAATCTTGAAATATCCAATCCAATCAATGCCTTTCTCTGATTGGCTGGTCTAGAATTCGAATTCAAACTGTTTAATATGCAGTACCAAATTCAAAATCCAACGTGTGCGAACGTGAGACTGAGACGGGAGCTTTATCTACTACTGTTTTAGTATTAATTTCTCCAAGGCAGGAGCAACTGCCACTCTGAAAAGGAACCTTTTGATTTCAAAACTTTTATTTCTGTGTTTTTAAATGGAAAGAGAAACAAGGATGTAATACTGGTTTGAGATTTGTTTACATCTAGGATTTCTATGCACAACCAACTGACATTGTTTTATTATTATAGCCTATATTTTAGTAAACAGCTTTGGTTATTTAGCGTCTGAATGAGATGAAGGTGATAATGCCGGTGAAATGAGTCCGGGGTCCAGCACCGAAAGTTACCCAGCATTTGCTCATATTGGGTTGAGGGAAAACCCCGGAAAAAACCTCAACCAGGTAACTTGCCCCGACCGGGAATCGAACCCGGGCCACCTGGTTTCGCGGCCAGACGTGCTAACCGTTACTCCACAGGTGTGGACCTGAAGGATGTACTAGAAGGAATGGTGAACGGGAGAAGAGTTCGGGGCAGAAGAAGATATCAGACGATAGACGACATTAAGATATATGGATCATATGAGGAGACAAAGAGGAAGGCAGAAAATAGGAAAGAGTGGAGAATGCTCTGTTTGCAGTAAAAGACCTGCCTTCGGGCAGAACACTATGAATGAATGAATGAATGAATGAATGAATGTTTCATTGTCAAATTCTGACCCGTATAGAGTTCACTTAACACTTTCCCATTATATCATTTAAGCTCATCTTACCTCCACCATAATTTTGATTTAGGTTAGGAACTACATAATAATAAAATTATGATATTGAAAATGTATTGTTTATCATTGAAATTTTACATTTAATCTTTTGATTGTTATGATGCTAATTTCAATTCTAATAAGGAATAGGCTATTAAAATTTAAGTTTATTGTAATAAATGTACACCTACAAATGTAATTGCATTAGTAGGCCTATCTATTAATTTGCTTACGGGATAGCGATATATCGAATCGTTTCGATAAGTTATACCGATATATTTTCTGCAATAGGCTATATATCGTTTATCGAAATTAGATTTGCAATATATTGCAATATCAATATATCGGTATTTAAATTATTTCCCCCATCTCTGCCCTTAAATATTATAACGTAGGCAACGATATATCGTAATAAGTGCTCTCGTTCAACCAAGTTCCCCAGCGGGTTAATTAATGGTTGCTGAGGAAAAGGAATGCTGGATGCCAATTTCTTGAATTTTCGGAGTCCTGAAGGGGCTTTCAGAAATATTTTTTTGCAATTTAATATCAAATTATTCACAAAAAGAATCTCTTAACGCCTCAGCTACCCTCTGATAGTCATGAATCAGACATGTTAAATGAATGATGGGATAAATAGTTTTAATAACTTTGCCGGCTTTTACCGCGTCAGTTACCAAAAGAAGCGCATAATATGCTTGATTGTCCATCTTAATGTCAGTAGGCCACAGCATAGATATGGAATGGAATGATTATTGTTTTACAATAGCATCATGGTTGTAGTTTTCTAATATTTTAGATGTTAATAGAAATTTGTCCCCAGGTCCGTCAGGTAATAGACGCCTACAATGACATTTGCCATAACCTACTTTTGCGAGCAGTCGGGAGATTCATCTACAGATATCCATATTTTGTTGCCTGTCAGGACTTGCCTTTTTTTCACTTGGTTATTTATTTATTTATTTATTTATTTATTTATTTATTTATTTATTTATTTAATCAATCATTGTTCACGTCATGGCGGATTAAATGTATTCCAATTCTTAATCCGCCATCACTCTCAATACAAAATATAACACAAACTAATACATAATGAACCTATAAGCATCCTCTGTGCTTGGTTATTTAACGACGCTGTATCAACTTCGAGGTTATTTAGCATCGATGAAATTGGTGATAGCGAGAAGATATTTGGCGAGACGAGGTCGAGGATTCGCCATAGATTACCTGACATTTGCCTTATGGTTGGGGAAAACCTCGGAAAAAACCCAACCAGGTAATCAGCCCAAGCGGGAATCGAACCCGCGCCCGAACGCAACTTCAGATCGGCAGGCAAGTGCCTTAACCGACCGAACTACGCCGGTGCTTGCCTTATTTTGTGCAATGTACTTTCATATCATATTTTTAAATAGCCATTCCTTAAAGTAACGTCAGACAGGAGTTTTCTAAAAGTACATTTCTCCATTAAAGCTTTGAAATAGGGATTGTTTACTTTATTGAAAGGGATATTAGCAGCTATCATTATTTCGAAGAGATCAAGAAAAAATTGTGATTATTTATTTGAAACTGGTGCAGAAACTAATGGTAACTCTTCTTTTGAATGTTCTGAAAGAAGTTCAAGATTGTATGCATGTTTTTTGCTGTTACAATGATTCCTTATGAATCGACGTTTATACCATCGTATCTCAGCATTACATAGTACACATGTGATGATGTGCCTATTGAACTGAGTGATGCGCAACTCTAATCAGTAGGCCTGTCCAACAAGCGCCACGGTAGCTGTAGCGCTACGGCTCCGCCACCAGCCAAACTAATTCTCTGGACATAGTTAACATCAACCAGCGATATTCTACACGTTCGGATATCAAGTTTCTATGTCTGATTATCACTCTGTAATTTCATTTATACATTTTTTATTTTGATAGTTTATAAGATGTTTAATAGAAGGTGAATGTACGATTAAGTACAGTAGCTCTATGTTCAGTTAAGTTATATAACGTATCTGAAATTAATGTAGGTCTAATTGTGGAATTAAAAATAAAATAGGTCCATTACTTTGACTATTAAATTCTCTTTATTATTATTATTATTATTATTATTATTATTATTATTATTATTATTATTATTATTATTATTATTATTATTATTATTGGTGAATGTTACTTATGTGCCGGCCACTACAGGAACTTGATAAAATACCTACAAAATGCCTGTAAGCTGTAAGCTCACCCAGCCCTCCCTAAATACGTACCTTACTTAATATACGAAAATCGTCGTGCGTAAACGAAGAATACCGCCATATTTCTTTTATGTAACAGTGGGTTTCAGTGTTGCCAACATAGTAATAATATACCCACCTAATCAAACCTTACCTAACCTTTCTCATAATACTATACACCTAATCAAACCTAACCTAACCTGTCACATAATACACACCTAATCAAACCTAACCTAACCTGTCACATAATACAACACATCTGTAGTAACTTAACATTCCTCACACTTAGTATCATTTCGTTTTCATGTATTGCCGGCTCTGCTAATCGTGTCGGTTTCCATCTAGTGGAAGTGGATCGTACTAATACTACTAATTTGAAGAAGAAGCAATGGCGACTTTAATAATAACTACATTTTACATGTTTCGTGATATACTAAATGTGTTAATGTAGTAATAATTCTCTATATATGGTACAGGAAGATTTTAAATGCGTTGTAGTTGTGATAGAAGTATTGAAAATTGGTTTATAGCGCCACATTGGCAGTGACAAAAGTGAACAAATTTTGTTCAGTGGCCGGTGGATGTTCTACATTATTATTATTATTATTATTATTATTATTATTATTATTATTATTATTATTATTATTATTATTATTATTATCATTATTATTATTATTATTATTATTATTATTATTATTATTATTATACTAATTTAGGCCTACTGAAAAAAATTCATAATTAAGACTAGGCCTATATTTAGGCTATCTTATTTTTACACTGCATTTTGTTTAATTACAAAACGAACCAAACATTTCTCACTGTTATAAACGTAATGAAAATCGGAGTTGGTTACCTCATTCTTTGTTGTACTGTAAACTGCCACCTACGCGTGGCATTTATTTCTGGAAATATTGTCAAATCCAGGCTCCGTCTTCAAACGTCTGACTAAAGAAACTCAATGTCTGTAAATGATTCTACTTCGCTTATTGTTTTTATTGGCTATCTTACGACGCTTTATCAACTGCTATGGTTATCTAGCGCCTGAGTGAGATGGTGATAATGCCGGCGAAATAAGTGCAGAGTCCAGCGCCAAAAGTTACCCAGCATTTTCTCTTAATGGGTTGAGAGAAAACCACGGAAAAACCTCAACCACATAATTTTTTTAAAGGCATATTGATTCCGTTAAGTACAATGTTAAATGATAAAAGAGTTCTATTCAGTTAATACTTAATATAAAAACACAATAAAACATGTTATAACAACATTTAAACAGGTTTAAAAACAAACATCTTTTATTGTGTTTTTATGTTAAGTATTGACTGAATAGAACTCTTTTATCACTCAATCACATAACTTGCCCCAACCAGGATTTGAATCCGGACCCGCTCGTTTTACGGTCAGGCATGCTAACCGTTACTCCACAGTGATCATCTGATAATTTAACCTACTGAAGAACTGCTGATAAGTGTAAGTAGAACTAAAAAGTGCAACAATGCGACTACCGAAACGGTGAAGGTTTCAGTAGGCCTACCTATCTATTTTCCGGCAGTGCACGGTAGAGTTCCAACCACGTCATTTCTGATATACGCAAAGGTGTATTATTTTTGGAAATCAATTAGCTCAAGTTATAATGCATGAGCATGAGGTTCTGCCTGAGGCATTTATTATCAGGTAGTAGGTCTACATTTCACTTGACGTAGTATATGTGTCAGAGGAAGAACAATAAAATTGTTTGTATTTATCAGAAAAATGATTAGTGTAATATGTTAGCTACTATTTTAGTCACCAGACGTAAGTGCAAGTTTGAACCAACACAAATCACATAGATATATGATAGAAAAATTAGTTATGAAATTGTATATTTATTATGTTTAATTACTATTCGTATATAGCTCAATTTTAAATTAGGTCCTATTAAGTTCATGTACTTTTGTGAACTATTAACCATAAATACTGAATACTATTATAGTCAGCGATGTATGCAATGGAGAGGGAAATGAAATACATAGGCCTATTCAGTACATACATACAAACTTAGACTAAGTAGACATACATACATACATACATACATACATACATACATACATACATACATACATACATACATACATACATACATACATACATACATACATACATACATACACAATTTAGGTACATACATAGGCCCTATGCACATACATAAAGTTACATAATACTTACATTAAATTACATTACATTAATTAGAAACATTACATTACATACATACTTACATTAACTTATATACATACATTAGGTCTAGGCCTACATACTACACACACACACACACACACACATCAAACAACATGCACTTCCATTTTCACAAAAAAAAAATGTACTTTTCTTCCCACTCGTTAAACTTCGGTCGGATACGTGAGCTCCTTTTGTAAAGTAGCTACGCCACTGACTAGACTAGACGGCATTTCGGAAGGCGGTCAGCTGCTACATGTGCCGTAGCATTTCTGGTATGTGATGTTACAAACTTGTACAGTAGAACCAATCGGAATCAGTCTATAACAAGAACTTCCAGAGTTCGTTTGTTCACGTGTGAGTGTTTCAATATATTGAATAAGTAAAACTAACATTTAATGTGTATGTGTAAGATAAATAAATGGAAGAAGAGACTGTATAAAGACAAGTATTGCACAGGCAGGCAAGGAAAATAGTGTTTAAGGTGTATAATTATTTTAAAAACATTGACGAGCAGAACGCTGCCGGCCGTCTTGATGCTGACTGCAACGTTGCCAACGCGCAAGAAACGACTGCAGAAGCATGTGGTGTGGGATTGAGAACCGTGCAAAGAATATTGTTAGTGATGGAAAGAGGGTTTGTTTGGTGTCATGCTTACAGTAATCAACGGCTAAGGTCATTATTATCTTTTGATAATTTAAATTCTCTCCTGCACTATTTGTATTGCACGTGCTCGTGAAGTACGATGTGGCAATGTTGTACGCTGCCTTGCCCTCTCTATCTGTCTTTCTCGACGCAAACGCTAGCAGACTACCGCCTTCCGACTTGCCGTCGACTCTAGTCTCTTATTGCTTTCAGGCACTCTGATACTGTTCAGCCCGTAACTCTCGCCTCGCTACTTTAGCGCCTCGTGCTGTTATTTTGCAACCCTGACGCAGCCTATTTGCCGTGATGTGAGTACTACAGCTTATTGTTGAGGCCTACTTATAACATGGTATTTGCCTGCGCATTCATCACTCACGTCCAGAGCAGCCACCGGCGTGGCTCAGTCGATTAAGGCGCTTACCTCCCGGTCTGAAGTTGCTCTCGATCCCCGCTTGGGCTGATTACCTGGTTGGATTTTTTCCGAGGTTTTCCCCAACCGTAAGGTGGATGCCAGGTAATCTACGGCGAATCCTCGGCCTCATCTCGCCAAATACCATCTCGCTATCACCAATCTCATCGACGCTAAATAACCTCGTAGTTGATGCAACGTCGTTAAATAACCACAAAAAAGTCCAGAGCCACAAACGCAACTCGGACGACCCCTACATGTCCATCTCTGAAGACCAATCGAGTAATTATTTCGCTAAAGCAACTCCGTTCCCACGATGATGGGACGAGCTGCGGCGGTAGCCTATATTCAGGCAGGAAATGGATAGTTTGAACAGTTCATCTAAATAAATGTAAATAAAACGCATCATAATAATTCCAGCATAAAAACGTACTGGAGTGCACTATGGTCGTACTTGTAAGCTCTACTTAGAAGCCAAGCATTTTCGAATCCTTGTTGATGTAACCATTTTTTCTTGTTGGCCTATACATATGAGAGATTCATACCTAAAGTTTAGTTCACTTACAGGGTGAATACTAAATGCCGTCTTCGAGGACCAAGGCGCAAAGGACCACATCAAAATGTGCTTAAAAAGATAGGCACTAATACTCTATCTTGCAATTTTCTCCATACCCTATGTCTTATGGGGCAAGTATTATTTCTGTGGGAAACGCTTCTGTATGCATGGGTTTAAGCTCAGAATGCAACTCCCACATGTCCTCATCGAACATTCCGCACTTCCAAATTGCACTCTCGTCACTCCAAGCACCGCGCACACAGATTTGCTAGGATTTAGTTCAACGCCGGAAAACGGGTGGGTCGCGCAGCACGCTTTGAAAACCGGCACCTGCTTGACGTGCTTACTTACTCCACAATGTGAAACAGATACGTATTGTAATATCAGTTTGAACTCGGACACTGTACAAAGAACTCACAGTACAGTACTTAAAAACAAATCAGCTACAGTTATTTTCTTCGCAGTTCTTGTGCTGAAGCCAAGAAATCCTACATTTCAAGGACAGGTACATGTACGTAGTACATATCACATCGTTGTGTTGTGTTCTTGACACTTATCTCCTTATTTTATTACTACGCGCTATGGATAAAAAGTAACAGTAGGCCTACTCCATTTGAGTTCTGAGTATTCCTTTAATATCTCATGACGGTTCCTATCTCGAATTTCATCGCCACGTTATCCTCTATCGTCCGCCTGGGTGGCGCAGTTGGTATAGTGCTGGTCTTCTATGCTCGGGGTTGCGGATTCGATCCCGGCTCAGGTCGATGGCATTTAAGTGTGCTGAGGAGGGAGGAGGAAGGGATATGAACAGATAACGTACGGGAACACGTGCAATATTTGTACTGCAGTAAGCGGAAACATTAGGTCTCCTTCTGTTCAACTTAGCTTTAATTTCCATACGCATTGTTACTCATGTTTCCTGCACGAGTAATAACTTGGCTACTGGGATGCTTATGTGAGCGATGTTTATAATAATCAGCAGCGATAGTCAAGAAGGTCACAATCTTTCCGCTCGTCTTCTCCTGAGTAACGGACAGTAAAAGAACATCTACGGGACAAAATTCCGGCACACTGGCGACGCTGATACAACCTCGGCAGTTGCGAGCGTCGTTAAATAAAACATAATACCGTACCTATTATTATTATTATCCTCTATCACGCTCTGGTCTTCGAAGACGGTATTTAGTATTCATACTACATAGGCCTATGTCTTAACAGTAGTCTAATGTGAGCTGCTGCCAGGAATTCAAAAAGCGAATAGCAATGGCAAAGGAAGCTTTTAGTAGAAAAAGGAGCATCTTCTGCGTACCTCTGGAGAAAGAACTAAGGAAGAGACTAGTGAAGTGCTTTGTGTGGAGTATGGCATTGTATAGGGCAGAAACATGGACATTACGAAGTAGTGAAGAGAAGCGACTAGAAGCATTTGAAATGTGGATATGGAGGAGAATGTAGTGGTTGAAATGGACGGACAGAATAAGAAATGAAACTGTTGGAATGAGTGGATGAAGAAAGAATGATATCGTAAATGATCAGAAAGAGAAAAAAGAATTGATTGGGTCACTGAATGAGAAGAAACTGTCTGCTGAAAGATGCACTAGAAGTAATGGTGAACGGGAGGAAAGTTCGGGCCAGAAGATATCAGATGATAGATGACACTAAGATAGTATATGGATCATATGCGGAGACTAAATGGACTAACGCATATCCATGCAAGAAAGTTCAGAACAAGGAGATCAAGAGAAGAATAAAAATGAGATGAAACCAATTTTGATATCTAAAATTCATTCCTCTAGACAACTTTTAAGCCACTGGCTGAAAAACCAATGTTTCGGAGAGCTACGTCTTCCCGGTCATGCTCTATATAAGAAAAATCTTATCGCTAATAAAAGTACCCAAACAAAGATGTTAATAGTGAGCTACTAATGCAAAATGAAAATGGAAACCCTACACTTCTCCTGAAGAGATATAATGAGAAACCAAGAAGTGAGGATAGCCTATGCATGAAGGATGTGGCGGTCCAACGTGTAAAACTGAAGTGGAAAAGGGGCGGTCATGTAGTGAGGCTCAACCAGTCAAGGTGGGGCTACGCATCAAATGTACGGAATCAGAGAATAGGGAAGAGAGGCCAGGGCAGACGGAAGCTGTGTTGTTTAGATCTATGCAGAAATAATTAGCAGGAGCAGTACGGTCCAGAACAGTAACACACCGAGAAGACTGGAAAAGTCTAGAAAGAAGAGCGCTTGAAACCAAAACAATGTAGGTCTAAATATGAGGGACCGAGTAAACGAGTTAAAAGAGGGTACTCAAATTCGAGAGGATCAGTTCTTGGATTTTCTCTGTGCTTCATACACCTAGTAATGCATGCCAATAGTAGATCTATGTATGGCATAATTTAAGGGGAGACTCCACTGAAAATTATGAAAATGTTTCAAAAAAATTATTGTCCATTTTACGCCTTTAGAATATATATTTTCATACTCCAAATGGATTTAGTTCAATTCTGATTATAAATATGTTTAAAAATGTCCTTAAATTAAGGCTAATAAGAAATTTTGGAAAACAGTAAGTACACTAAGAGGGAACTATGGCAAAGCTATAAGATCAATAAAAACGGAAAATAAAATTATAACTGAGAAGAACCAAATCTTAGGAACATGGAAAAAATACTATGAGGAGAAATTTGCGGGAAATGACCAAAATGAAATAAGAAACAAGAAAATATACGGACCCCACCAAGAGATAGAAGGTTAAGTTGAGAATAGTATTGAACAGATAGAAGTGGAAATAGCCATTGATAGATTAAGAACTGGAAAATCAGCTGGGATAGATAAGATTGCCCCAGAACTAATTAAATATGGCGGAATGGCAGTAATTAAAGCAATTACTAAAATATACCAAAAGGTTTGGAACGATAGTTTAATACCTGGAGAATGGAAAAAGAATCTAATTTTTCCCATCCATAAGAATGGCAAGACTACAGAATGTGACAACTATTGAGCAATATGCCTCTCTTCAGTGGTATATAAAATATATACTAAAATTCTAGAAAGGAGGCTTAGGAGGATAGTAGAAGATGATATAGAAGACGAACAAGCAGCTTTTTGTCCTGGAAGACAAACACAGGACCACATATTTATAATTAGAACAACAATAGAGAAGAATCTTGAGAAAAACAAGGACCTTTATCTGGCCTTTATTGATTTAAAGGTAGCTTTTGATTTGGTCCCTAGAAAACAAATTTGGGAAGTACTGAAAGCAAGGAAAGTACCAACAAGATTGCTAAACGCTATTATAAGCACGTACGAGGAAATGGTGGGAATAAGAAGAATGGACGGGGAATTATCAGAAGAGGTCAGAATGGAGATAGGAGTTAAACAGGGCGGGCAGTCTAGGCCCGCTTCTGTTCATAATATTTATGGATGAAATAATTAAAATATGTAAACCTAGGACACATAGAACTAAAGTGGGAAATTGGAGATTAAGACCAGTATATCTACAAATGTTAATCTATGCGGATGATATAATATTAATAGCAGAAACACCTGAAAGGCTACAACACATGCTGATGGAATGGAACGAAGAGTTACTGAGAAAAGGAATGCGGATTAATGTCAACAAGAGTAAAGTAATTTAGATCTCTAAGGAAGACAGACAGGAAACAGAATTTAACATTGAATGTGAAGGACAAAACCTGGAGAGAGTGGAAAGTTTTAAATATTTGAGAACAATAATAACTACTGATGGAAGAGTAGATCAAGAAATATTGAATAGGGTAAAGAAAGCAACATCAGCATATTATCAAATAAGTAATACAATAGTTGGGAAAAAAGAAATAACTGCTAAGACTAAAATATAGATATATAGCCTAATTCAATAATTAAACCTATAATATAATATAGCTAGTACCGAAAGCTTACCACTCTTAGATAAACATCGAAGTAAATTAACAGCAGTGAAATGAAATATCTTAGAAGAACTGTAGGAAAGACCAGAAGAGATAGGATAAGGAATGACAGGATAAGAGAAGTTTAAATGAGAAAAGCATTAACACAGTGATTAATGAAAGGCAGTTGAAAATGGTTTGGGCATGTATATCGTGTGGGAGAGGAAAGGAAAGTTAAACAGGTGATGGAAATGAGAGTGGAAGGAAGAAAGGGAATAGGAAGACCAAGGATCAAATGGGAGGATATAATAGAAAGAATAGGCCAACAGAAAGGAAAAACAATGGTAGAGATGAACAGAATGTGTAGAGACTGGGAAAAATGGATGAAATGGACGAGAGAGGAAAACCCGAAGCTTAGCAGCAGAAGGGACTGAAGAAGAAGAAGAAGAAGAAGAAGAAGAAATTAAGTCTGTAAGGGGCATGACATTTAAAGATCTGTCAAAATTATTTTTTCATCAAAGAATTTTCTTTTTTTTAAATTCTGGTTACAAATCTAGTAACATTTTGTTATAAAGTTAGCGTCCTGAAGTCACTAGATGAATGTAGTAGAGGAGAATTTAATAGGTAGGCTATTTTTTACGTAAATATTCGCTTTACTTCCAAATTAATTTTTCAGTAAGTTTATTTTTCTTGATTAAACAACTTCTTTTATGCCAAATATTAATCAATCTGGATGAAATTTTTACTGCAAGTATTTATGAGGTAGCTGCATGTTTCTATCCGTTAATTTCTTAAGAAATGCTACTAGTTCATTTTATTAATTTTTTCATGAATTATAGAAAAAATAACATATTCGAAATTAAAAAAAAAATTGAAAGTGAATAAATAAGATATTTCACAAAATGAATGAATAGAAATGTTTATCTATGTCTTGTGAATGTAACCAAAAAAAAAAAAAAAAGAAAACTTAGAAATTGGGATCTTCTACTAAAAGCTTGAGTTTGAAAATGTTTCTAAAAATAGAAAAAGAAATAAACATTAAAAGTAAAAAACATTTGGCAGTTCAAAATTTGGATTTTGTTAGTTCTTTACATAGTAAATATAAGCCTATGCTCTCAAAATTTGGTTAAAATAATTAGAAAAAAAGTTGTCATTTTTAGTGTTGTCTCCCCTTAAATAAAAGTTGAAGTTGTGATGTAGTGTGAAAGCCGAATGGACAAACAGAGAGAGAGAGAGAGCGAGAGAGAGAAATTAACCTGAGGCAGGAAGAGCAGGCAAAAATGTCTATTGGATAGGCTCGCCCATTGGGAGCAATCCAGGTCCTTGCCCTTCAGGCCCGAAGCAGACGAGGAGAAAGACCTGCAGCGATAACTTGCTTGCATTCCCCACGCGTTCAAGCAATACATGAATTCAAGTATGAACCCATTCACACGTCTGTGCGGACTCATGATTATGGGGCTAGTCCTACTGCTGACTCGCAGCGTGTCCGCACACGTTTGTTTCGTCAGAGTATTAGTAGATATCTGTGAATGCAGACGAGCAGGTAAGACCCCCACCAACAGCAATAGAAGGGAAAGAATTTAAATAATATAACCATGTAGAATGATTTACGAATGAAGTACAGATATATCCTGAAATGTAGAAAGTAAAGTCTGAATAGTAGATATAGAAATAAAAATAAGAAGCGAGCGGCGTGGATACAAGTTTGTGAGGCATTTTGTACAATGATAAAATGTAGCATGTCAAAAATACGTACTTTAGTCAGGACTCTGGCTCTACTATTAAATAGAGCTTAATCTTATTATTGATTTATGCAATTGAAGAGTTCATTTCCAAACGCCTCCAAGTAAAAGATATCATTTTCTGAATGCTCATCAGAAAATAATAATTGAAGAACTTATTTTCGTAATTCCATAAATCTAAGAGTATTGACGTAAATGAAGCTTTAAGCCAACGGTCATCAGCACAGTGTACCCTCGGGCTAGCGTCTCTTACCCGCGAATAAGAAATGCACTAACGTGCATCCGTGGCTGCTGGCAGGTATGCTTTCTCCCTCTTCCACCTGCACGACGGAGCATATTCCGATAAACTCCTTACCCGTTACCCATTTCAGAGACTGCTGACGACCACTGCTTTAAGCAGTCGTGAACTTACATACATATCTCCTTTGTTGCTTAAAAAGAGTCTATTGACTACATTAACAAAAACAACTCGTTTGCTCATTTCATTTCCTATTGTAAACTCCACTCAACTGGAGTCGAGAACAGACTGAGAGGGATTTTTCTGCTGTGTGTGAATTTGTGCCTGCGATGTCAGTACGTGTCCGCTCCGAGTCCTCGACGTGTCGAATCTGCTCGTCTGCACTCGACCTTGTGGGATTTCATGGACTATTCCTATTCTTCTTATACTCTTTGCTTCATTCTGGCTACTAGATTTCATGATACAGCCTTCATAATAATGCAAACAATTCAACAAAAGACCTAAAACTCGAACGACAGTGATTACACGCGAGAGACAGTCTAAGAAGTAAGGAGACGGAGGAGAAGTACATTGCATGAAAACTACAACCAGTGGTGGTTCGTGCACTAACATTGATTTCTTCATCAACTCCGCGAATAAAAATAGCAAGATTTGCTGTGTCAGTAATGTCACTACTGTCAAAAAGAACAAATAAAAAATATATACAAATTTTTACTTGCTTTTTTAAATATTCCTCAATGAAAACAATTAAACATTTCCTTAATTCTCTTCTGGATATGTCGTCGAGAAATGAGCAGTTTTCCCAAAATTAATTAACTTCATTGGACAAATTATTTCAGCCACCTTGATCATTACGCTTTTATAAAACTCTCCTTCGTTGGAAGGCTTAACAGAACGAGCTATTTCGTTCGCCACTAGATAGCTGGCTTCCTTACATTTATATATGTCATCTTTCTCTTCATGACGATGATTGAAGGCTGATTTCAGGTCTTGGAGTTTAATAGCTCACTTCATAACTACACTAGCAGGTAATATTCAATCAGTTTCTCTATACTGCTGCTGCTACTAAAGCTATTATTATTATTATTATTATTATTATTATTATTATTATTATTGCTATTATTATTATTAAATCAATAACTAGTAAATAACTGATAATAGTCATCAAAAGACTAAAGAAAAAATTAAAATAGAGATATAGCGTAGTAATTATTTTATCATTCAAGGCAAGATGTAGGATAAGAATTATGGTAAATTTCTGATAAATAATAATAATAATAATAATACCTGTTATGCTTGTGTATTCAGCGTAATGCTCTGTAATGTCGCTTCTATACTTATAGGCTACTACTACTGCTAATTGAACCGTTGAGCAAAGCAACATATTACACCTTCTCCGACAGAACAGCGAATAAATTCTTCTTCCCATTCTGTACGAAACCTTCTGTTCCTGCTCATAGAGACAGAGGGTTTGTAGAGCGACATGGTACCGACACTGCTTACCTTCAGTACGTGAGCGAGACAGAGAGCAATGTACAGGGAACACCCTTTAACCAATATGAATGTCTTTGATTACACGATGTAATCACGATACCCAGTTTGGTTACCGCTGATGTAGGGCAACGGACTGCGGACTGGAAGGCTCGGATTTACTCTCTGGTGGGCCGGGGTTTATCTCGTCATTATAACTCTCAGGACGGCTCTAAGACCTACTTAGCCGTCTGTCAAATTGGGTATCAATTCTTTCCGGGGTTAAAAAGACAGCCAAAGCGTGATGTTCACCACCTCCTTTACATGCTGAGGGCAAGAATGCAGTTGAGCTCTACGTCCATACGGCGTCACGGGATAGACATAGGCCTACTTCAACCTTACCTAAATACCGAGTTAGAAGAATTTTGCTTGCTTAATTACTCTTTTGTAGTGTTGTGGAATTTAATCGATTAATCGAATCCATTAATCGATCAATTTTTGTTGTAAGATTAATCGATCAAAAATATTTAATCGAATAACCGAGTCGATTAAAATTAATCGGTTGTAGTTGATATGAATTATTATTTTGTTAATACAAACTCATATACTAAAAATTCCGACAATATTTCTCTTTCGGAAATTGCTTACTTAAAAGCACAATAGTAATGTTATTTTCTAACTGTAAACCAGGTAGCGTAGAGAAAATCTTTGCACAAACACTTCAGAAAGAGGTGGAGATATGAGGACAGTGACCTAGTCTACCTCTATTGAAAGTTGAAACACAATGCGAAATTCTTATTAAGTTTTATGACTTTCCAAGAAAATTTCCACTTTGTTGTCAGGTCATCTTCCTAGCATATGAAATACATACTTTTCTGGGATTCGTACCCCTCATCCCTTATAAAATAGCCATGTCTACACCGTGTGCAAGTGAGAGCGTAACTACCTTATTCTCTTTGTAAAATCTGGTAATTCGATTACTATAGTAGCCAGTCTTCTGTTTCGACCGCTGTACTATTGCAGTTTCTGTACTGAGTTTGTATATGAAGGTTGTGTGTTTAGTTTGATAAAGAAAAAAAAAATCAGTTTTGTGTGGTCTGTGAAAAGTGTAAACTCCATTATGTTATGTGAGAATTTTTAAGAGGTAAACTCGGTGAAAAGATGGATTTAAATTGAACGATCGTGGAGAAGTTTTTAAGTGTTTAGTGTTACAGAAAACATTGTTACTAAACGTAGAGCGGCACTTAATTCGGAGCATGTGAATGCACTCACATGTTTAAAATCATCGATGAAGCAGTATTAACTAGGTGAGTCTTCATACTTTTTGTTATTAATGTTTGACTCAAAAATTCCCGGAGAAATTGGCACAATAAATTATAAGCCTCATAATAAATATGTTAGTAAGTAAAATCAAAATAGTTGTTTTGTAATATAACGATACAATATATACAGATATATTGTACAACATTTAATACTTATGATTATAACAGAACACAAGTTAAATTTAACAATAATATTGTGTATTATAGTAACTTATATTAAAACATTTTTTCAACACTATCAAAACTCAAGGTTCAAATAGTTAATCGATTAAACATTTTGATCGATCAACAGCACTACTCTTTTGGTTATCGTAACCAAAAGCTTCACTTGTAAATACAGAAAATGCATATTTTCCATGACATCTGTAAACATATTACATTGTTAGCATGCAGACTGAAAAAAATAAAAATCTGCGGGAAAAATAACAAATGTACAAATAGCCTAAATGACTTTTCTGCTATGACTGAATGAATTGTTAATTCGGTGTGGAGTCTGAGGTCGCCGGCGCTGAGTCGGCGTGGGAGCGGCCCGCGCGGTTATTATCAATTTGTGCGCCGCGCGCCCATTAATCCGCCACAGAGACGCGGCGTGCTGGAAGTAACGCGCTGAGAGGCTCCCACGCACGCCCTACTGCGCACGTCCACACCTGATTACACACAGGTCAACTCTACCGCGGGTTCGGGATCAAATCTCGGCGAAATCAAGTGGAATTTAGGGTAGACTGAGAAGGCGTAGGGGCAGTCCGTTTCTCCTTTCTTTAGTACGAGTACAAAATGTTTTCTTCTTCTTTTTTTTTTTAACATTCCATTATCATCAGAAGACGTAAGGCATATTAGCCTATCTGTACAGGATATTTGAGACGTTGCAGCAGTAGTGGAGCAATAGCTGTGTCTAAACTTTCCACTTCCAAGAAACGGAGGTTTCTGGTGGAATGGGAGGAAGAATTCTATTGTAAAAAGAAGATGAGAGTGTAAAATGCCTAATTTGTAATAAGCTATTATATTTTTTTTTTTAATAAATTGTCCTATTTTTCTTCTCTATGTTAAATGTTATGTTTTATTTAACGACGCTCGCAACTGCAGAGGTTATATCAGCGTCGCCGGATGTCCCGCAGGAGTTCTTTTACATGCCAGTAAATCTACTGACATGAGCCTGTCGCATTTAAGCACACTTAAATGCCATCGACCTGGCCCGGGATCGAACCCGCAACCTTGGGCATAGAAGGCCAGCGCTATACCAACTCGCCAACCAGGTCGGCTCTCTATGTTAATATTAATTATGTAATTTCATTGTAGCTGTAATTTTACTTTTAGTAACTTACCTATTTTCTTTATATATATATATATATATATATATATATATATATATAATTCCTCTTAGGCTATAGTCTATAATACTAGGCCTATATCTGAAATGCGACCGAACACGAGCGCTGCTCATTCGGTCCTCAAATTTTATTAACATTATTTTATCCTCTTTTTTATTTTATTTTATTGGGTTATTTTACGACGCTGTATCAACATCTAGGTTATTTAGCGTCTGAATGAAATGAAGGTATTAATGCCGGGGAATTGAGTCCGAAAGTTACCCAGCATTTGCTCGTATTGGGTTGAGGGAAAGCCCCGGAAAAAACCTCAACCAGGTAACTTGCCCCGACCGGGATTCGAACCCGGGCCACCTGGTTTCGCGGCCAGACGCGCTGACCGTTACTCCACAGGGTGGACATCCTCTTTTTATATTGATATATTATTTAATTTCTATTTCTATTGTAATTATATTCTGTAGTCTGATATATTATTCTGTATTATTACTCTATATAAATAGGCTACATTCTGTTCTGAAAAGAGAAAATAAAATTAACATTTAAAATTTAAAAATTTTAAATTTAAAATGAATTCACTGGCAGATTCTGCGATTTCAGGGACATGGAGAATGATATTGCGGTGTTTGTCAACCTTTTTTCTGTAGATGTAACCAGAGCAAGAATTAACTTGCTATGTGAACTTATTGACCTACAAACAGACTTAGTGATGAAAATCAACTGCAAAGATTTAGTGGGTAGGAATTTATTTGCGTAATTGTGTAAAGAAAATATAAGCGTCTGAAAGATTTTGCTGCCTCTCTTACGGAAATATTTCTCCCCTCATATGTTTGTGAACAATTCTTTTCTAGAATGAACGTTGCTAAATCGAAAGCAAGATCCTCTCTTTCAGATGATTATTTTTCGGCACAGTTGCGTATAGCCGTTACAGACATTAGCCTGCTCCACATTTTGAACGTATAGCCGAAGGTTCAGATCAAGACGATTAATTTTCCTACTTCTGTTTTATATTATTTATGTTTGCGCAAGGGGAAATTCAAATATCAATTCAACAAACCACAGTCAATTTCCGTTTGTATGTAATAAATGATAGTTCCCAATGTACGTAATAAATGCCAGTTCGCTAGTGTGCAATGTTTTATTGCCTATATTGATTTACTTTGAATGAATTGTAGGCTATCTGTTTTTCTGTACCTTATATGTTTGTTGCTTTAATTTTGCCCACCAGTGTAGTAGAGCGAGAAATTAACGTTCTACTCTCTCGGACGTTCACTATAACTTAATACTAATCTGTCACGGCACAGAAACAGCCAGAACTTCAGTTGTGCGATTAAAGAAGTGAGTGTTATCCGGGTTGCGTTCACTACGGATTCGGCGCAAATTGTTTTCTGCCCACCCTTGCCCTAGGGCAGCCGTGGAGAAAATGTGATCGTGCGCCGAGCCATTGTGTAACCTGCAACGTGCATAGCACCTATGGAGGTAGGCGGACACCCGAAGGGGAAGTGAAGCAACTGTCTGACTTATTAGCGGATTTTCATTTTCCTTACATCAAGCACTTAAATATAATTTTATACAGTACAAGGCTACAAACTAATGTTTAGTATGTATAACGAAGAAAGAATGAATAAGAAAACACAACCTAAAATTAACTATCTTCAGAATGTCTCTGCGACAGAGTTTCAAAATCAGGAATTATGTCACTTACTGCCAGTCGTAGTTGGTCATAGTTGACTAATCTGTCAGTCGTGATTTAAATTTGGTTTTTACTAATTTCATTGTTGAAAATAATTTTTCACAAACGTAAGTTGTAGCAAACATGGCTTCAACAGAGCAAGCGAAAGAACGAAGCTTCGGATATTTATTTTTTGGCAAAGATTTGAAAAGTTCAACATTTGTGAAGTCCTTACATCTAGCTTTCATTTAACATCACATTGTAAATCTGCGAGTTTAAACTGAAGATCTAACCGCATTATTCATACATCTGCTGAAAAAGGATCGATGTATAGAGATAACAATAATAATAATAATAATAATAATAATAATAATAATAATAATAATAATAACAACACTTAACCTTTTAATGTTTCATCAGTAACATGTAGTATAATGCCGTTTTATGTTATACAACCGTTTTCCTCGTAATACTTGTGAACAAATCATACATTTAATATTCTCATCACATTGGCAGCAAAAAAATTCGTCCTCCCATCCTACTTGAAACTTTCGTTTTTGTAGAGGACATGGTTTCGAGAGAGACATTGCGACGATACGCCACTCGCAGGTCAGAGACAAATACAAATGGAACAGAGTTCGACTCCATTGAGTGAGAGGGTGGGGGTTGTAGGAGGAGGAAGCAAGAGAAATGCATAGCTATCATTGCGAGCCACAATGTGCTCGCGAGTCACATTTTCGCCACGGATGCCCTAGGGCATCATTCATTCAAAGATCGGAAACAGAATGCAATAATGTAACATTCTAATGGAAAGAATGGAGCACAATGAATATATCTGCAACGTTTCCTTTGTGCTTCAAACCAAAGAGCTAACTGGTGAAGTAGTTTTTATTTACACCTCTATAACGCAACACCTATCTGAGTAACACACATAGTCTAGCCTTTGTGCACTGAATAAAGGGGAACTTTAAGTTCACTCTCCTATGTTTAACTAAAAATATTTTGAAAAGTGCACTTTTATCCCTTGTGCTTTATACCCCTTATTTATTACAGTTCTACATTTCTTCAACAGGGAACAATGTTCCGTGGCTTCTGGCAATGAATCTAGTTATATTGTTCACATACGGTCTTACTAATAAAAACTCTATATACAGACGTTTAACTATCTTATACTTATACAATGAGTAACTCGTTTATAAGTCGTGTGTAAATTCCTTACTAATAATCACTACATTCATCGTGTATAACAGTATAACTGTTAACGCAGCTACGTCATAGTTTCGTCATTACTTCATTACAAAAGGTAATAGAATATCTGAGATTCTCTATTGCATCCGGTAGAGCGCTCTAGTGTGCCGTGTTAAGTATCGATAGTACCACTGGCTCTGATCGATTACACACTATATTTTGGTCAAAGAGTACAAGCTACAGCAATATTATTCTACTTATTCTGTGCTCTTTGGTATGTTCTTCTGTGGTTACAAGGCATCTATCATCATAAAATGACAGTCGATACGAACAGCTGTTAGAGAGGCGGCCATTTTTTCTCTCTATATACAACGCTTAAACAAGGGGTTTCGTGTATATAACTACTGCAAAGCAATTCCCATTGTATAGTTACAGACTGTTTATACATTCATCGCTTATGCATGGTTTATTAGTAAAGTTTTCTGTCTCAACTCTGCTTAAGTCTCGTATAAAAACTATACACGGTTTATTAGTAAGACCGTTAAAGAAAATCAGTTTTAATAAATAAACTTGCTCGAATTAAATTGCAAGCCACTGCAAGCCCTTTTCTTATTTTCGAACTCTCCTCCATCTTTTCTTATTATAACTTATATTCCTATCTACCAGTTTGATAAGAAAGCTGTTCACGCACTTCAGAGGTATTAAGGAAGACACAGCACTCACGTGTCGTACTTCTGCAGCGATGCCCGCTGCGTACTCGCACGCTTGGTGACGTCACTCCGACTGAATGGGTCTAATTGCGTGTGGGCTGCTCACAGATCACCGAGTGGTGATTTACCTGCTTTCCAATCCGCGTCGAGTGCGCGCCGTGCATTGTGATCCAGATCCACGCCACTACAAATTATAAAGTGTTATATTTCAACCACTGCGAGGGGGACAATAATGGGGAAGCCACTTCTTTATTTAACGACGCTCTCGAAGTATTTCTTCCTATTCTTCTTACTTCCCTCCCACGTAATCTCCTTTTTTGTAAACAACCGTAGGTCAGTGAGCCAATGCATTTCTACCAGCAGGATTGCGGATCGATTCCCTGAAGGAAAGTGTAGTCTCCTATTATGTTCATAATGGCCAAAGCGTCTATGAGGGCGAACCATTAGTCAGAAGGGTAGGCCTAAAGCTTATTAGGTTTATATTGTATTACAATAATAATAATAATAATAATAATAATAATAATAATAATAATAATAATAATAGCTAATCCGAGGCACTACAGCCCTTTAAAAAGGCCTGTTGCTCACCAGACGTCAACATGCCAAAGCAGAAGTAGACGATCATCCGACAAGAATGATGATATCGTGTGGTTAGCACGATGGTCCTCTCAGCCGTTATTGTTTGTTTTGGTAACCGATCCCATAAACTGGCAGAAATTGCATGAAAAAATTTCTTCCTCCACGAGAACTCGAAGCAGCGCGCATTCGTAACGCAAATCCTAAGCAGATCTCTTAGAGCTCCTTCAGACAAGGCCACCTTTAGAAGCGCTGCTGAAGAGTCGCCGCTAGTGAATAATGGACATAAATGGGGGCCTTCACACACAGCCACAGAATAGTGGCGTCGCAGCCGCTCTGAATGGTTGACTTCGCCGCTGGTGACGGACACTAAAAGTGGCGTTTCCCGTCGCGATGATAAGAATTAAAGTGTAGTTTTCACACGGTGCCACAGAGACACCACTATTTTAGTGGCGCGTGGCGCGTCTGTGGCTCTGCTAACGGACGACTTTTGGGCCACCAATTCCTTACACTGGCACGACAGTATATAGTCTATTTTGCTACGGTGTCTTTTTTTTCGAATTTAATTGTTAATTACATCTAGAAGCTTTTGAAATGACGTCTTAGACATGCGAAAATACGGAAAAAACTTTTTTATCGTCCTGATGTAAATCACCAAACAAAATATGAAATAGTCCTCGATTCAGTCTTCCCAAAAACCAATGGATGGACTCAGATTCTTCTTCTATTTTTACGTCGATTCTTTCTCTACATGAGTTCGCCGGCCTGGGTGGCGCAAGCGCTAGAGGCACGGACTGTCTCTACCGCTTTCTCCGAAGGGCTGTGGGTTTGAGTCCCGCCTCGGGCATGGGTGTTGTGTTTGTATTAGTTTAAGTAAAAGGAAACAAATGAAAGAAAACAGGAAAACAAAGATAACTTCGGTAAACGGCCTCTGGCCGGTCAAAATTAAAAAAAAAAAGTAAATTTGTCAAAAGTATAGTAATATCTCCTTCTATGCCCATGTTTCTTGGAAGACTGAAAAATCCTCTAGTGTAAAGCAGGGTTTCAAACGCTCGTTCGCAGCGCCAGTAACGAGCCACTAGTGGCGCTGCTAAGTGGCTTCGTCTGAAGGAGCCCTATACCTCGATTTCATGGCGCGGGACTTATATAACTTATTTACTTACTTGCATTGGAAATAAGCCCTCATTAGACCTATCCCGAAAAATAAAGTTCCTGAATCCCTAAACACTATAGACTAATCAATATCCTACCAGCTCTGTCAAAAGCATAGTATTGCACAGTACATAAGCAACTGACTGACTACTTCAATGAGCATCGCTCAATTGATGACTACCAATCTGGTTTCCTATCAGTACTACTGCCCTTATAAAAGTGATTGACGACACTCGAGAAGCCAATGACAGAGAACTAACTCTACTGACATTAATATACATCAGCAAAGCTTTTGACACAGTTGACACAGATCTCCTTTTATGTAGGCCCTAAACTTAAAAATTACAACAGTGCCATAGCTTGGTTCTATTCATACCTTAGCGAACGTCAACAATGTGCTTCATCTGGTGGTTATTCTTCCAATTGGCGTACCGTCAAAGCCGGAATTCCTCAAGGCTCTGTTCTGGGGACATTACTTTTTACGCTTTGCATAAATGACGTAACAAAGGTCTTAAAATATTCTAAACACCACCTATACATTCACTCCCAAACTTGTACAATCAATTACTATGTGACCAGAATTAATGAAGATCTAGCATCTGTAGCTCAATGGGTGCAAATTTGGACTCAGACTAAATCCAGAAAAAATCCCAAATTATAATAATGGGCACCAACAAGCATTAAACAAAATAGGTCTAGCCACTGTATCGAACACGAAAATAAATAAAACATAATTACATAAGCAAAACAGTAAAAGAAATTTTGGAGTGTATTTAGATTAAAATTTAATTTTTTAAAATTAAGTGACCTACATATGTAAAAAAAACTTTTTCTCTTAGCCTCAAAAAGAATATCTTTGAAACTTAAGTGATATCCCATTTCGAATTATTGCGATTCTGTATTCCCGAACCTAAATACTGATCTTGTCCACAGACTACAACTTATTTACAATATCTGCGTTCGTTTCGTTTGAAACATTAGAAAATTCGATCGTGTAACATTGTCGCTAAAACTGTTGAATCCACTTGAATAAAGAAGACTCTTCAACGCTCTCTTATTACTATTTAAAATCATTCACACCTCCACACCCTCTTACCTAGCATCTTGTTTTGTTTATCTTTATCCTTCTATTCATCATCTTTCAGCATATCGATTCCACGCCTCTGGAATTCTCTCCCTGACCATGTCAGAGACTACCGGCCAATATCAAATTTCAAATTTAAATTAAGGCTATGGATAGGTGAAAATAACGAAAAAGTATTTTAAAAATGAAAATTTTGTTTTTAACTCTAAAAAGAATAATGTTTCAGTTTTTTAATATGTGCTTATTTTCGCCCTATGACAATTTGTTGGGACCAGGGTGTGCGTGGAGCTTCAGCCCTTTAAACTGACACTCAATTGTCATTCTGACAAACTTTGTTCTTCATTCTAACTAATTTTACTTTTCATTCAGTTCATATTTCGAGCTGTTATGTAGGAAAAATATGTGTATGGTAGAACTTTATAGTAAGGAAGGATATCGGGATAGTATACATATTAGGCCTATAGTATATATCATAGTGTACAGTATATCATATAAATGCTGTACTTTGATAGCCATTATCGTATTTTCCAATTTTCAACATTTTGTGACACTCGAAATGCTCTAATGAATGAAGTTTTTCTGCAGTTTCATTGTGAGACTGTACAGGATGAATAATAATTATAAAAATGTCTTGTGGTATGGTATAATGAGCAAATTGTTGTGATGAGACCTGGTACTTTGCTGATGAGAAGCCAAGTATATTGGGGTAGAAACGAAAGGATTTATTAAGTAATTAAATTCCCAAGCAATTATTATTAAATATTTTCCCCATGTAATTTCCTTCTTCCTTTTTCATGTTCTTTCTTTTTTCTCTTCCTTTTTATCTTCTTTCGTGTTCTTTATCGTTTTTTGTTCTTTTGTACTTTCTTCTCCTGTCCGTTGTTGCCCCTTATTTCCACTTTCACCCTGTTCTTTTCCCATTCTGTTCCTAATTCGTCGTCGTTTTCATCTCCTTTCTTGAACTCCTCGCAATAAATAAGGGCAGCGCGCCGGATTCGCAGCACAGACGCGAGACTTTAATGCGGCCAGGTGCACCTGGGCTGGACCACACACTCTCGCTCTCCCACGCATGTGCAGCGTTATTTGTGATGTCAATTATTTTGTAATGTGGCAGCGACCAGCGCCTTCTTTATGTCTTCACGTGTTCCAATATTTCCTGCCATTGTTACGGGAGGCCGCGCCTCTCTGATTAGAGCTCCTCCACACGGAATCCCAGAGGCGAGGACAACTTTTAAGTTCAGGTCTAGACTCGCAGGACTGCAATGGTGTGACGATATTTCTTATGCAGAAGTTGCAATTATCGAGCAATCGTGAGTTGCACAGCCAAATGTGTCTCTAAACTTCTTTAATTTATTCATGTGTTGCATAAACAGATCTGCATTGCTTAATATGTAAGCCTATTCTTGTTTAAGGCCATTCCACTGTCACGGATGGAATAGTTGCATTGCATTTTTCTGCTCATATGACAAATATTTAATTCAATGGGAACAAAAATGAAAAACTACTGTATGGGCTATTCGATATGAAATCGATCAGTAAAAAACCTCGCATTTTTTTATACTCTAATTTTTTCCCTACTTATACAAGGTGCTGAGGGGAGTGCATTAAAAAAAATATATACTATAAAAAGTCAAACGGTTTTCGAATTATTGAGCGACAAATTTAGCGTATTTTATAAAAACAAGCCTCTTTCAGCACTCACAATCAGAACTCAGGAACCATTTACTGCAGAACATTGAACGAGAGATTATTTTGAAGCTGACATTTGGTAGGTTATGTTAAGAAGTAATCCTTATTTTTATTGTACACAGAGACACAGATAATCTGATTTTACTTGCTTTTAGGCTTTTTGGCCATTTGTAAAAATGTAAAAAAATATTGAGAAAAAACCTTGCATTATTAAGAGGGATTCGCCATTGTTTGCTTAGTGGTACGGCAATAAGTTTCGAGGGTATTAAATAGATTATTTTCACACGCCTAGACTTGAACAGCGCAGTACCGCAGGCACTGGCCGAGAGCTGTGGGCGTCATTTTACTCCTGTGTTTATGAAAACCTGTGATAAAGCTAGCACAGCCATGACTGCTAGACGACACATCACGTGTTTGTCTCCTGGCCTTGCTTGTCTCGGCTAAGCTCCCGTCTCACAGTCAGCTGGTTAGTTCACGCGCGTACTATTTATTATTTTTTTATTTGATATTTTCAATACTTTCTTATCAGTAAAAAATATGTGTTTATTTGTACTTTCAATGCGGAATCTAACTATATATTTTTTAAATATTCTTTTTCCTAGCCAAAGGCGTGTTAATGAGGAAAAATCTAAATTTCTCCGTTTCCATAAAAAGTAAGAAAATCTGTTTATATGTCAATATAAACTTTAATTTCTCAGCATCAAAATAAATCATGATTTTGATCATTGGGTGAAAGGGTTTCGGAGCTACAACAGTTTAAAGTTGCTAATTTTTATGAAAATAAGCTAAATTTAAATACTATATTTTTAATTTAAACACTATGAAGTTCTGATGCCTCAAACTTTGCACAAAGCCAGTGGCGTATACTGGTTTAAGGGTCTGGGCTACCACTGACCCTATTATTACACAAAATATATTTTAAAATCCATATAATAAAATTCCTTACTTATTTATAAGTAAATTCCAGACGTCTTGATTGGGACGAAAATACGTTGATGACTTCGTCTTTGAAATTGCAGTTGGGCCACTTGCGAAGTTTCTGTAGAAATGACTTTTCAATGGACATCAGTGCCAAGCCGGATAAACGTTCTTGTGTATGAGTTGATCTACAGTAGGATTTTATTCTCTTCAACGCAGAAAATGTTCTTTCTACCGATGCTGACGTAGCTGGTATTGTCACAAAATGTTGCCAATTTAAGGACTTCAGGAATAACTTGGTTCAGCTGGTTTTCATATATGGCATATAATATTTCATGGATAGGTTTGTTCGAAAAATCAAAGACTTCTGCTGAATATATTACACTTAATTCATTTTTCAAACGTACTTGATCAAAGTGACTGTTATAGGACTGAAATAATTTGTTTAGTGCCTCATTCGGGAAGTTTTCTCTATAAGCAGAAAATTTTTGAGAATCTAGGAGATGTGTGAACTGAAGCTTTCCATAATCAGAAAATCTGTCAGTAATTTCCATGTGCATACGATCTAGTATGCTGTAGTACAGCTGCCTGTATTTCAGTTCATCATCTACTTGTCTTCGCTTTAATGGTGGTTCCATTGTATTGGCTGAAGAATTTTCATTTTCCATATTACTCCATATGGACGGAAACCCACTACGTCTGAACTCGGATATAGCCTAGTATTTTTTAACTTTGATACCTCTTGCAAGCAGTATGCAATGTCTAGACTTTTTGTCTGAAGAATATTGTAGAGCACATCTGTATGTGCGAACACTCTAGCATAAACTTCAAGAAGAAATATATTCTGAAAATGTGTGAAAAAATACAAATATCCTTGTGCCTGCACAATTACATTTTCAAAGAAAGCAGTCAGTTGTTCTCTGTATTCCTTTACTGTATTTACAAGCCGAGATGTAAAATTCCATCTAGTTGGTGCTACTTTTGGGAGTTTCTTGTTCATAAATTCTTTGAGTTTTTCTGATCTTTTAGGAGATGATGAGAAAAAATGCAGCTAAACCCGACAGTGATTTGAAGAAAAATGCGGTATTCTGGAATGGATAAAGTAGTTTGTTGCAAAACTAAATTGAGAACATGGCTGTAACAATGAACAAATAGTGCTTGAGGATACTTTTCTTGAACTTTTGTTTTTAAGCAATTAATATTTCCCGCCATAACTGAAGCACCATCGTATGTCTGTGCAATTAACTTATTGCCGACATTGTATTCTGCTATAACACCTTCCACATGCTGAAACAAAGCAGCAGCAGTTTAGCCCGAACTGACGTTTGTGAATCCTATAAACCGTTCTTGAACATTGGCAGTACTGTCGACGTATCTTAAAACAGTGGACAATTGACTCTGATTAGAGCAGTCACTTGTTTCATCAACAACAATGGCCACAAAAGGTGCTTCTTCTATTTCATATTTTATGTTCTTTATCATAACCCCACTTATAGCAAATCTTAAGTGATTCTGAATTGCAGGAGAAGTACCACGAAATACTGTTGAACCCACAAGATGATTGGCCAGTATATGGCCAAATTCACTTAAGGAACTTAAATATTCAATATAATTTCCTATATTGTCTGATTCCACATTCTCGTTATGACCCCGAAAAGCGAATTCTTGTTTTCCAAGAAAGCAGACTGCGTTAATAAGACGCAGTAAAATCTCCCGATTTCTTTTCACAAGAGCATTGTGTTGGTTGATGTGTAGAGCTTTTTGCTTATCTAGCTGTAAATCAATTCTTGTCTTCTCAAAGTTTGCAAAGTTCATGCTACTACAAATATGAGCTTTTGATTTGTCGTGTTTTCGAAGGGAGTTCACATTAGAAAACCTCTCTTTTGACCACACATTGTTTCGCGGCTAAATAACAAACATGGCCAGCATAATAGTTTAGACAGTTTAGAACTACCACACAACCAATTCCACTTGCCATATGATGTTGAAGTGAAATGGCGTGTGTACTCACGCTGTTTTTCTTTTCCGTCCATGGACAAATTTAACTCAGGAGTTGGTCTTTCCATTTTCACAATTTCAACTTTCTCGTTGTATTTACGACGGTTAAAAGGCACTTTTAATAAACCTTCTATTACACAGTCATTTTCAACACAAACCTCTCCAGCAACTTGCTTTGCCATATTTTTCACAATATCACTTAATTGGGAAATTAAAAACTTAATAATTCACAATTAATATAACTCTTAGACACTCGAACAAATCACAAATTTAAAATACTGCACTGCAAGAACACAATCACATTCATGAGCTGGCGTACTAAGCGTATTGTTGCTTCGCGCCTGCGAAGAAACCGATCACGAGAGCGGCAACTCGCCCGGCCTACGAAGGAAACAGTAGGGAGCGGGGGGGGGGGGGACGGGCAGTTGTGCGAAGGACAGCGTGCGCGGTACGGTCACAGGCTACCTCTCGTAGGAGCGGTTTCTCCAGCGATGCCGCCTTGACAACTTGTTTCTTTTCGAGAGCAGAGAGCGCATATAAATCTAACAGTTACTTTAATTTTAATTACTATGATAAAACTATTAATACAAAATTATTATATTATGTTACATCATAAACTTTTTTTTTGTAATTTCCTTGGGCTACCGCCGGTAGCCCCGGTAGTCCGCAAAATACGCCCCTGCACAAAGCATTGTATCACAGTTCTCTACGTACAAAAAAAGTTTAATTGTATTTAGAAATTGTAAGGTCAATTTTCTCTAAATTTCGGTCGATTTGAGATAGAATAGCTCGTATGATATGCACTCTTAACACTAAAACCTTCCATCATTTGTGAATTATAAGCAATTTTTGTCTCAGTTTTAATACTATTCAGTTTTGAAATCCTGTCACAGGTGGGACTAAAAATGGACATCAAGCATGACACTATGTGAAGTTTTATTAAAGTTCTGTGAAATGTTTGCTAAAAGAAATTCAGAACACTTTCAGATTGATACAAGAGGAGTTGTAACCTATTTCATCATTGTCTACATAAAATAAGAATAATTAGGCCTACATTTACATGCAAGATACAAAATTATTAATTATTGTCACGGGTGAGACCAGGGCTGGACAGCAAGAGCGGACTCTACTCTCTCACGGGGAGCCACATGATTTCTCTTCATCCCCTTTCCTCCCCGCCGAACACCGCCTGCGTTGATTCAGTGACGGATGAATATTAAGCGTCCCCGTTTAGAGTCTTGTTCCGCTCCCGATGCCCAGCCCTGGGTAAGACAGTCAAATATCACAAGTGGGACAATTTACCCTCTCTCATATAATGCCCAGAGGTTCACTGAAATCATAGAAAATGCAATCATTCACACAGCTATTTTTTTAGTTGGTTATTTAACGACGCTGGATCAACTACTAGGTTATTTAGCGTTGATGAGATTGGTGATAGTGAGATGGTATTTGGCGAAATGAGACCGAGGATTCGCCATAGATTACCTGGCATTCACCTTACGGTTGGGAAAAACCTCGAAAAAAAAAAACACCCAGGTAATCAGCCCAAGCAGGGAACGAACCCGCGCCCAAGCGTAACTTCAGACCGACAGGCAAGCGCCTTAACCGACTGAGTCCCGCCGATGGCCCACACAGCTATTTCATTACTGGTTGGGGAAGGACACACACAATTTGTTCATGTCTATATGTGTGTTCGCATGCACTTTATTTTTATATCACCATCCTCATCTACATTAGGCCTGTATCTGCTGCGAAGATCTGTGCGCAGAGTTCGAGGGAAGATTAAGACATGAGTTAATTGAATTTTAAAAATTTAAATTATGATTTATTTAACGATGCTCGCAACTGCAGAGGTTATATCAGCGTCGCCGGTGTGCCGGAATTTTGTCCTGCAGGAGTTCTTTTACATGCCAGTAAATCTACTGACATGAGCCTGTCGCATTTAAACACACTTAAATGTCATCGACCTGGGCCGGGATCGAACCCGCAACCTCGAGCATAGAAGGCGAGCGCTATACCAACTACGCTACCGAGGGCGACGAGTTAATTGAAAGTTCCCTTCTTAGCACAAATAGTTTTGTTCCCTTACAGTTAAAAACTGCAAAGGGAAATGATTATCGTGTTCAATATCAAGTTATTAATTGTTGCCATGACAATTTTATTTTGCAAATATTTATTTCAACCCACAAAAAAGTGTGCTTCTTCTCCTTCAGTGTAAACAATCATAGAGTAATAACTTTTGCGGCTCGAAAAATTTGCGAAGGTTTTCATACATAGGAATACTAATTTGGCAGATCTATAAACTAGGAACTGCCTTCTGTATGGAACATGGATTATTTGAAGTAATATCTATTTACAATTTCTCGTAGGTTATCAATCTATTAAAGAATAATATGTTCCTACAAAAGATATATAAATACACCAAAATTCAAAATATTTGGGAAAAACGCATTTCAAAATATTTGGGGGAAAAATACAAAAATTGTTAAATTATATTACATACTAGCCGTATCCGTGCGCTCCGCTGCACCCGTTAGAAATAAATATAAACTAATTACATAATTAAAATAGGACATTTGGTCCAGGGAATATTCGTGTTTGATAGAAGGATAAATCGTTTAATATGTTACTTACTTTAAATTGTTTTTAAAAAAAATTAAAATGCGATCATTTTGATCCAGAGTCCACTCATTTGGTGCAATGACAACTTCTTTAACATGTTTCTTAATTTTTATTACATTGAACCATAGTCTAATGAAGATTGACATATCATTTATTTTTAATGTATATACTTTATATTACTTGGTATATGTTTCCATTGAATTATGGTAATAACTTAATTTTAACCCTTGTTTTTTACGTCTTCAGTAAATGGCGCTTGGCCCACTATGGTTCTGAACCCTTCAAATAACTTAAATAGTGATACAACATATATAGTGATATGCATTTATATTTGTTTCTATCAAGTTTTCTGTGCATAAGAAGCTATTTTAATCTTACCTGTCCTCAATTCATTCAGCAGTTACTGTAATAACATTATAACATTATGTCCATCTAGAGAAACTACACTTTCCAATGCTGAAATAATAATTAATTATACAAATGTTTAATTAGTTTTCGATATTACTTCATACAAACACAGAAACATTCTCTGTAGGCTATGTTTAATAGCTTTCGATTGTTGTTGTCCAAGGCCCCTTATAGACAAAGTCATTTGTTTCTATTTCATTGCACGCCAATAGGTGGCAATGTTTTCATTTTAAAACTCAATTATCTCTTTAAATATCAGTCCTATCAAAATTTTGCACAGAATAAAACTTATCGTAAATCATGTTTAAAGAAACTTTCTTTATGTAATGTTGTTCACAAAAAGCAATAATAAGCGAGATATTTCGATTTATTTAATTCAAGCCCCCTTATAACCCCCCTTTTAAATAAAGTATTTTGAATGTCATATAGCCTGAACTCTAAGTTACAACGAACTTAATTTATATTCCAATTTTCATATAAATTGGTTCAACCATTATCGCGTGAAAAGGTAACAAACATCCAGACAGACAGATAGACAGACAGACAGACATACAAACAAAAATTCAAAAAAAGCGATTTTCGGTTTCAGGATGGTTAATTGTACATGTTAGGACCAATTATTTTTGAAAAAGCGAAAATTACCAGAAAAATTTCGGCTACAGATTTATTATTAGTATAGATTACTGACGGCAGACCTGCGTTGGATTCAAATCTTCTCGAATCCGTCGATGTAACCGTAAGCAAAATGCTACATGTGATGAAAAATAGATCCATTTTTATAATCATGACACAAGAAAACAATGACTCGTTACAGGTCAGCCTGCCAGAATCTTTGTCAAAAATCGGTTTGAGTGCAAAGTAATGCCATTTTTCGGATCATGGACCTAATACACTTTCAGCTGGTTTCAAATGAACAGTACTGTTAATGCTCAGCTTAATTTCGAAGAGCTCGAACGAGTTTATGCAATTTTTGTCCAAATTACACGACATTATTTAATCAAAATCAGGTGCTACTGCAACAGAATAAAGTGCCACTCCATGTCGCCCAAATCAACGTACATAAAATGCAAGAACTAGATCTAATCAAACTATTACCAGCCTAAACAGCTGAGTTGGAAGAGCTCTGGCTTACGACGACCGCGGATCCCAGTTCAAATCCTGGCGATGGCGGACAAAGCTAAGTTTCTGAGGATTCTTCTTGGAATTCTCTCGTTTTTCTGTAGACATTTCACCAACACTTTCTATAACTTCTCTCTTACTAGCATAATATGTCTCTAAAAATAGGGCACCATTTGTGTTTGCGTGACGCAGAATCAATTGTCTGCTTTGGTGAGTATTCCTTGCAGTTTACCCGAAGATTAGTATATGGCAATGGTGGTGGATTCTGGATGACTCATAGATCTTCCCCCAGGATATGATGACTAGATCTGTGAGGTACTGCAAACCACCACCAGCGGTATGGTATACGAATTCCAAGGTTAGAGAAGAAAGCGTAGTATGGCGGATGGTGGAACCAGCGTAGCCGGGTAACTCATTCAATCATGAATGCACAAAGAGCCTATTTGGAGTGTAGTGCTTAGGGATAGGGCTACTCCGTATCCCGCCCGATAAGTGCATATGTACAGTAGAGGAGGCAAGGTCTGCCCTGCGACCTTATAATGTGCTGTGGCTATATCACCAATAATGGGTATGAAGGGGGAAGATAGGTTTTAGTCTATTATGAACTTCCGTGTCGGTAGATTCGTATAATATTACCCATCATGCAACAAACTTTCTTTCTGATAGCTCAGTCTTTCCCCTCTCGCACAGCTCACATGCCAGGTCTCGCCTCTTCATCTGTGTCTGTCTCTCACATATTGATGAATACACAGGGTGATTCCGAGGAGTTACCGCCAATTACGGAGCATATTTCGAACGACATTTTGAGCAAAAGATGTTGTTGAAGTTGTTTGTACGAGTAAAATACTCTCTTTCTAGTTTTGTTACAAATGGAGAATGAACTTTTCAGAAGTATCATTTCTTTAATCGGCTAGTATTCTTAAACTAAAAATTTGTTGTAAATTGCATAGTTGTTTCATATAGTTTTTTTTTTTCGATTTTTAACTACAAATTACTTTATTCTTACGTACCTCCTTATCACAGTTTATTGTTAAAAATAACGCCACTCTTATAAACTCGTTGGGTGCTAATCATAGACATTTCGCAGCACGCGCTACGAGCGTGCTAAACTAGCCCCGGCTATCCACTGGTTACTTGTACAGAATTCAAATCATATCCTATCGCTAACACTGGTTTATGAATACGAAAAACGCCGATCATCCACCGGAAGCCCGCGCTAAGAATGTCTATGAATACGGCCCTTTGAGACTGTACATTAGGATACAAAACTGAACTGTAAATAAACAAGATGTTAGAAGCGGTGTGATTTGTAACAATTGTTGTGATAATGCCGTAAGGATAATGCAATTTTTAGTTAAAACTTGGAAAAAGATTCTGTACAAATTAACTAAGGAATTAACAATATATTTCAGCTTCAGAATACTACCCAGTTAAATAAATATTTCTGGATAGTTCATTCTCTATTTGCAATACTTTTTACTCTTAAAACTAAAGAAAAAAGTAGGGTACTATATAAATAACTTCCAAATTAGTGTAATTCTGAACATATTGAGAATAGGGACCCATGTTTATTTGTCTTTTTTTGCTCAAAATGTCATCGGAAATGAGCTCCATAAGTGAAGGTAACTCCTCTTGAATCACTCGGTATAGGTAATTATAGGGTTGAGAGATTTGGAGATAGAAAATAAGGAATAACTTTCACCGACATTTGATTTCTTAAAAAAAAAAAATCCTTTTACTGGGTGTAGGAGAGAGAATATATTACTTTAAACCAGTGATGTCAAAGCAAGCGCATTTTTCTGACCTTGACGTCGAGCGCGGGCAGCAAGCGCTAAGTATGGAAAGAGGAAGGGTTGTATATATGAATAAGCAAACTGTTGGATTAAGAAAACAGTGGTGCACAAACTTCAAACGGAACGTGAAATTTTATGTCGTTATTTTTATATGGCTTCTTTCTGTTTCATATTATCTATATTGTCTGTAAAACAAAAGTACTAACACTGATTTCTTAATATTGCACTTGCGTTTTATATCTTAATAACATAATAGAGAATTAAGAAGGAATATTCACTTAAATTCCATAGTAGTACAATATTATACTGTATTAAGTGGATGAAACACATCATTCATAAAGAAAGTGATATTCCAAAGAAAGAGATTGAGCATGACATGATAAGTTGGAATTTATATTGATGGTATCTTTAGCCTTACAAAAGTAATCAATAAACTAATCAAAACAATATTACAGTACAAAGCAAAGTTACCTAGGTACTGTATCTGTTTTAAGTGTAACTAATATTACAAAACAAAACTCTTATCGCATTATGCTTTTAAGGTGATATTTGTGAGCAACTTCCTATCATCAGAATATTAAATTATTTTCTCGAAATCTGCTGAAGCTATAGAGCTGATATTTTTACAACACATGGGCACGTATCTTTTGCTTATGATGTAACAGTAGTTGCTTTGTTAATTCATTTTCTTACAAACAATTTCCATGCGAATATTTTCAAAATTTTCAATACACTATCTTCAGTAATACGTATATACGGTATATTAGATTTATGAAAACATTCTGTAAGGCTACTAAATAAATAGGCCTATACCTGAAAATTTCACTTTTCTATACGAAAAGTTGAGAAAATATTTCTTTTGAATAAAAAAATCAAACTTGTGAAAAATGAGCATTAAAATTAAAACTTACATTCTTATAATGCACTTACTTCTCAGGCAAATCTAAAAATTAACATGGATACAGTTTTAATAAGTTCTCTTCCCTTTATCTATTGAATCAGTGCTGGCCGACCCTGAATATAGCTCGACCAAGCGGCATATATCACCTCTTTCGTCTGTCTCTTTCCTTTCTGCTGTAAAGCGCTCAGGCTCTCCTGGGCTCTAAAGCGCGCGCTTGCTCCTGTGGGCATCAATTGACATGCCTGCTTTAAACTAATACAAATAATCATAATAATTCATGCATTACACTGTATATTATAATTATTCATTACAAATAACTATACACATAATTTTATTGTTCTTTATAAACACTCCTACCTTTAACACATATATTTCGCACTTGAATATACCGTATTTAACCATTTTTTCTAACAAATTATTCTTGTAAAATTCACTATCGTTTTTTCCTCACTGGTTAATTATAATTAATACATAAAGTTACTTTTTCATAACATTTGCTGTAATTCTATTTCTTTTATCCCTCCATTTTATAGCCATTCACACCACCACCATCACCACCACCACCGCAAATGTTACGTGGGTAGCATCGCGATAAGAACCAAACAGAACTAAGCGCAGGATTTGAAAACTGAAAACAGAACATTTGGCGTACGGTTAAGTTCGCATCGTACGCGAAACAAAAAAGCTAAACCCGTACTGTTCCGAATAAAACCGTACAAATGACAACCCTACTGCAGTATATCTTGTAGATGTATTTATTTATTTTCTTGGGTTATTTTACGACGCTGTATCAACATCTAGGTTATTTCGCGTCTGAATGATATGAAGGTGATAATGCCGGTGAAATGAGTCAGGGGTCCAGCACCGAAAGTTACTCAGCATTTGCTCGTATTGGGTTGAGGGAAAACCCCGGAAAAAACCTCAACCAGATAACTTGCCCCGACCGGGATTCGAACCCGGGCCACCTGGTTTCGCGGCCAGACGCGCTGACCGTTACTCCACAGGTGTGGACTTGTAGATGTAGAGGGTTCACAGTAGTAGATATAAAATTTGTACTACAAATGTATGTATTTATTCTACATTACTCAGTGTTTTGTGAATATTACTGTTTATTTTTGTTACGGTTTCCGCAATTCTAATGATGGATGTGATCCTGGGTTTGGAATAAGTTTCATTGTTGTAGCAATATATTCTACTGCAGTAGCCAACTTATATTAATTTGGAACTAATTTCTCTTGTCGCTTACAAACAAGGTATTTTTTTCTATTTGCTCAAAAGCAACCCTCATCGGTATGAGTGATGATGAAAATTTGTATTTTCGTAAAAACCTCCAAATCGATTTGTGTAATATCAAAATACTTTCCTTATACTTCGTCAAACAAAGAACTACTCCCGCCCACAGTCCACGACTGAACGGAGCGACCTTCCAGCGCGTTGTGGGCTGCATACTGATGAGGCGCAGGTGTCGGACTACCTGCCGACCCAAGCTCAAATCAAATGACCCTGCACAGGAACAGTGACTGGACACGGGTGCAGTCCCGGAGAAGGTAAAACAGTCTTTTCTTTGGAGTAATTTTGATAACGATAACACTCTGTTAGCTGAGAAGTTAGAACGTCCAATGATCTTAATGAATGCCCGATTTCAAATCCCGACTAGCCTACATACAATTTAAGCAAACAAAATTAGTTTTGAAACAGGTAGGGTATTTTCGGAATACGGTACTCCCGAGTTTTGTCATCATTTCACCACTTCTCTATATTTACAATAATCACTGACATATTAATAATGGCAAATTTTGCAGCACATAATCTTTCAGGTTCCGTGTTTTACAAGTTTCCTCAGAGAACATACGACTTTCGTCACCATCTTACAAGTCATTCATAATTCACAATGATCACCTTCACTAGTACTTTAATAATGACACATTTCTTCACCACATCATCTTTCATCTTTCTTGTTGTGCCAGGTTCCCTCGGGATATTCTTTATTATTTTGTTCTAATTTTACCACTTTCCATAAATAACAATCATCGCTCTCACTAGTGCATTAATATTGATAGATTCTTCACCACATCATCTTCCATCTTCCTTGTAGTGCCAGGTTCCCTCGGGATATTCTTTTTTATTTTGTTCTAATTTTATGACTTCCCATAAATCACAATGATCACCCTAACTAGTACATTAATAATGACAGATTTCTTGACCACATCATCTTCCATCTTCCTTGTTGTGCCAGGTTCCTTCGAGATATCATTTATTATTTTGTTCTAATTTTACCACTTCCCATAAATCACAATAATTGCTCTCACTAGTACATTAATAATGACACATTTCTTCACCACATCATCTTACATCTTCCTTGTTGTGCCAGGTTCCTTAGGGATATTCTTTATTATTTTGTCCTAATTTTACCACTTCCCATAATTCACAATCATCGCTCTCACTAGTACATTAATAACAACATATTTCTTCACCACATCATCTTTCATTAGGACAGTGAGATGGATACACTTAAATGCCTTGATTCTTATGTAACTGAGGTAGTCGGGCATAGTAAAAGCACTGATATTTTAGGATCTAGAGCAGACGTCTCCAAAAGCGTACTCCCGAGTAAGCCCCTGAACGGAACCGAAGTCAGTATGTAGTGAGCCCGCTCCGCCTCACCCATCCCCACCTGTACTGTACTCAATGTTTATGCGCAAATGAAGAGCAGTGGCGGACTGCCATTATCATTGTGTTGGTCGGAGTGTTCGACCGTTTCACAATGTCTTCTAATCATGACCGTAGTACATTCATGGATGAAAGGGAAGAGAAATATATATATATTTTTTTTGTGTTAGTGGGGAGAATATGAAATGTTTAATTTGTTCGAAAATTCTTAAGGGCGTGTTAAAATTGAACATGCGACGACATTACTCGACTCCTCACAAAGAATATCATACAATAAAATAACAGGTATGCTGGATTGTAAAAATAATTTATTTTGGGACGTCTGTATAACTGTTGGTTGTACATAATAATCAGTATATTACAATACGTTTACACTCAGTTTCGCATGATATACTTATAGTTTCTCGTTTTATTTTAGGTAAAATACAAATATTTTGATAAATTTGAAACAAGAAAATACAAACACAAATCATACACGTATCCTCAGTCTTAAACAAAAAACTTCTTGCTAGCTATGTTCTAACTTGGAATATTGAAAAATCAATGAAGCCCTTTACAGAATGAGCATTTGTAAAATCGTGCATACAGGACGTTACTAAAATACTGTGTCCAGTACAAAGCCACAAGTTTAAGAAAATTAAATTGTCTCCAAACACAGTTCAGAGAAGGATTTGCAAGATTGCAAATGTAATTGAATCTGAAGTCGAAACAACAATTAACTAGTTTGTAGCTTACTCACTTGCATTGGACCAAACCACATATAGAAATGACAAAGCTCACCTAGCCAATTTCATCCGAGGAATTAATTAACATTTTACTTTGTCTGAATATCTTCTAGATGTAATTACTCTGGAGGAAAATACAACTGGAGAAGATGCTTTTCAGGTACTGAAAGACACCATAGAACAGAAACGTTGAATTTGCAACGGGTTGTGTCAATAGCAACAGATGGGGCTCCAGCCATGACTGGTAAACGGACAGGATTGGTGGGCAGGCTAAACAAATGGTTGAATGATAAGGGAGTGCCTGTAAATGTAACACATTTGCATTGTTTAATTCACCAGGAAGCACTGTGGAGTAAAGTTGTAAATATGAAATAGATGATGGATGTCGTCGTACGATCGGTCAATACAATTAATGGTTCCTTCCTAAAATATCGCAAATTTCGTAAGCTGTTAGAGCAATTAGGCCTAAGAGAGGAATATGAAGATTAGGTAAGATTTTTGTGCATATGCTTTATTGTATATATTGTTTCAGTATATCTACATTGTTCATTGAAACTAATTGTTCTCTTTAATTTACAAAGGAAGAACATTCAGGAGCTGGAAGATGAACTGTTTGTTACTGATTTAACATTCCTTGTTGGTATTTCGGAAAATTTCAAAAATTTGAATTGTCATCTGCAAGGACACAATCAGAATGTAATCGACATGTACAATCCGTGTTACATGGTTTGTGGCAATGCTAGATGTTTGGAAAGTGCAGCTTATGCGAAATGAATTATTCTATTTTCCATGTTTGCATTCGCTCACGAATATTTCCCAATCAAAAGTATAAGCTTCATAATATGTCAAAATAATATACAAACGTATGATATTTCTTATCCTTTTGATGTTATTATTTGTAAACATAAGCAGATCGTTGCCGCAATCCCCCACTGACCGCTCCCATCTGTTGAGGTACGAGTCTCTCCCCCTCCTCTAGCCTTACTGCACACTGTGTTCGGCGGGCAGCATCGAGAGCACGAATGACTATACGCTTTTTGGAGACCTCTGATCTAGAGTTTGGTCAAAGAGGTGAAAGTTTGTGCCTGAAAAATAAAAACATTTTGAATGTAAATCCCAAAAATTCTTACTTCTACAATCTTATATATACGTATATAACTGGGCTTAATGAAGAAGTTGTGAGGGATCTACCAGAAGAGGAACTCTTTTTCTTTTAGTTGGTTATTTAACGATGCTGTATCAACTATTAGGTTATTTAGCGTCGATAACAGTGATGATAGCGAGATGAGGCCGAGGATTCGCCATAGATTACCTGACATACGCCTTACGGTTGCGGAAAATCTAGACACCCAACCAGGTAATCAGTCCAAGTTGGAATCGAATCCACGCCCGATCACAGCTCCGGCTCAGAAACAAGCGCTTCTTCTTATAATGGACCAAATAATTTAAGAACTGCCACAAAACTTAGAATACAAAATGGAAAACACTCCTCTCAGGAACAGAGGATGGCTTGCTGATGTAGCTGCATTGCTTCAGCAGACCTGCTAAAAATTATAATATGCAAGTGAATACGAATAAAACGAAATGTATGCCGTTTAGGAAGAACCAATAGGATGCGAATTAGAAGTGAAAGGAAAAATATTACCTATGGAACAGGCATCGGAATTTAATTATTTGGGAGTTCATATAATAAATAATATCACATCTGTGACAGTCGAATGTAAAATAAGAATTTATAAAACATCAGTCAGACGAATTTTGACGTATGTAGCAGGAACCAGAGCTGATACAGTGACAACTGAAAAAGAAACCGATTACCTGTGAAATGAAAATTTTGAGGGCTATTCAAGGGAAAACATTGTTTCACAGAATGCCTAGTACAGAAATTAGAACAAAGTGTAAAATTCAAGACATCACTAAATTCATTAAGGTCAAAAGAAATTATTGGAACAAAAATATAGATGAACGGAGGCAGATCGGATGGTGAGAAGAGCCAAGGAAGATAGTCCCTCAGATGTGAAGAGGAGAAGAGGAAAGCTTGCTAATATGGACGGAGAGTGCATGCACATCTTCAGAGGAAGAAGTTTTTTTATGGAAGATAAAAAGGATGAATCTCAACACCAACGAATAAGAAAAGGAAAAAGCAAATCTTACGTCGTCATTCTTTATTTCTTCCTATAATCGATTACTGCACACTTACGAGTTTTGTGGTACTGATAGAAAGGTTCTATTTTCTCCTAAAGATAGTAAACAAGGATGATTATTCTATGAAACAGGTATTTAGGGGAGAGTTGGGTAGTGTCGGACATCGGGTAATATCGGACAGTGCGTTTCTTTCATCTACCACCAGATGGTAGTACCTGAACGACATGCTCACGTTTCGGTATGCGACATCACAGAAACGTAACCATGTCATTCAGGTACTATCATCTGATGGTAGATGAAAGAAAGGCACTGTCCGATATTACCCGATGTCCGATACTACCCGACTGTCCCCTAAATGCGCTACAATGTACAAAATAAAGAGACTGTTTATACTCCTGGTAAGAAAGGAATTGCAATCAGTTCTGCAGCAAGTGGAAATAATAGAAATTAATTTCTGTAAAAGATAAAGTATTATTTCATAATAATTATTATTAACAGCATGGAGTCTGGCAGTTACCGTGAGTAGAACTGTAGAACTGAAACTTTCATAAAAGAATCTGAATAGTTAGGCAGATAAGTTTCTTGCATTCATAGTTGGGGAGAGGGAGGCAGGTTGGCTCAAATTTTAAATTTCATTTTTTTTCTGCAATTTGGATAGCATTTTATAAAATCCTGAAAGATGGTCGTTCTACATGGTTCTTTGGCTATGTGGAGAGATATTTGAATTTAGATTCCACTACGATTTAAATTTGAAATTTTGTATTACTGTATTTTGAAACTAGCAAATTGAGTCAACTTATCTCGTCCTGGAGGCAGGTTGACACATGGTATGGGGTAGACTGGCTACATCTATTATCTATTACTAATAATAAATCTGTAGCCGAAATTTTTCTGGTAATTTTCGATTTTCCAAAAATAATTGGTCCTAACATATATAATTAACCACCCTGAAACCGAAAATCGCTTTTTTTTATTTTTGTTTCTATGTCTGTCTGTCTGTCTGTCTGTCTGGATCTTTGTTACCTTTTCACGCGATAATGGCTGAACCGATTTATATGAAAATTGGAATATAAATTAAGTTCGTTATAACTTAGAATTTAGGCTATATGTCATTCAAAATATGTTATTTAAAGGGGGTTATAAGGGGGCTTGAATTAAATAAATCGAAATATCTCCCTTATAATTAATTTTCATGAAAAATATTACATAACAAACGTTTCTTTAAAAATAATTTCCGATAAGTTTTATTCTATGCAAAATTTTGATAGGACTGATATTTAATGATATAAATGAGTTTCAAAATTACAATAACAACGCCATCTAAGGCGGTGTAACGAAATAAAAAACAAATGACTTCGTCTGTAAGGGGCCTTGGACAACAACAATCGAAAGCTATGAAACATAGCCTACAGAGAATGTTTCTGTGTTTGTATGAAGTAATATCGGAAGCTAAATTAACCGATTTGTATAATTAATTATTAATTCACTATTGGAAAGTGTAGTTTCTCTAGACGGACATAAGGCTATAATGTTATTACAGTAACTTCTGAGTGAATCGAGGACAGGTAAGATTAAAATAGTTTCTTATGCACAGAAAACTTGATAGGATATTCTGTACATTCGTTTCCTGTACTTAATAAAAATAATTTTTATGACCAAATGAGTGATCTCTGGGTCAAAATGATCGCATTTTAATTCTTTAAATACAATTTAAATAAAGTAACATACTGTATTAAACGATTTATCCTTCTATCAAACACGAATGTTCCCTGGATCAAATGTCCTATTTTAATTATGTCATTATTACTTTATATTTATTTCTAACGGGTGCAGCGGAGCGCACGGGTACGGCTAGTGTTAAATAAGAGCAAACTGTATATAAGATTAGATTTTTTATTTATAATTTATTTCTTTACACAGGCAAACGATTCAATATGATGAACACACATAAATATAATATAACCATGGAGTTAAACACTCAGATAAAAGGAGAACTGAATTCTAGAAAAATGAGGTAGAAAAAATAATTTTGAACTTCTAAATGACTATATGTATCATATTGTCTTATTAAAAAGTGTCTGAGAAGGAGTTTAAGCAAACAAACTTTCTGTTTACATCTGTAAAACTTTTATGTGCCATAATTTACGCTCTAGGCACTGTATCCACTCTTCACCTGGTACACATTCTGAGTAAGATTTAACACTATACAGTATAGGCAATATGTCTTCTTCGCTACTTTTCCTTCTTGAATTATTCTTTGTCTTTCGACTAGTCTTAAGAAACCTTTTCTCACTACTAGTCTCCTCTTGTATTTTTGTCGAATAAATTCATTATTCTTTTTCGATTTTCTCTCCTCTAATGCTTTTTTAACTAGAGATTCAGTAGACAATTTTCCCCTTATGGCCTCAACCATAGCTTGCTTACAATACCGAGAGAGAGACTGATATGGAATATTAAAATTCTTGGCCACACTTCTGTTTTCGAACTTTACAGCACTGACAGCTAGTAGCATAATATCAAGGAAAGTAGTTGCTGTCAGTTTTTTTTTTTTTATAAATCCTCATTTTCTCATTCAGTGCAATAAATATATATTTTAATATTTACAATCAATTAAATTGAACTTATATAATAACAAATTGTTTGAATAAGTAAATTATGCATTGTATAAATAATGTAATCATTTAAAGTAATACAACGGGATAGATTAAATACCGTGCCAATCTGCCCCCTAACTCTAACTTGGGTTAAAATTACGACTTAGAATAATGGATGATAGAAATGAATGAACTCGAAACAGAGCCAATTAAATGTAGTTTTCAACGATGTATTTAAAGTTCACCTAATATTACACATGTACCCTGTAAGAGAATAATCACGAGATGGTGAAAATTTACTTATCTTGCTGCAAAAACAACTTTATGGCTTCCTTCTTTTACCGCTTGCTACAAAGGTCTGACGCTTTCGTGGAGCTGCTTTATAAAGCAGGGATCATATTGTCAGCGTGATGCTGCAATCCGTCGCTTAACTACCGAAATAAAACTGGTGTGCCAACGTACCTCTGTAGCCAACCTGCCTCCATCTCCCCTAAGTACCCGTAATTAGCAGTTTATTCTCGATGGGACGATTTGAACTCCTGATCAAAGTTGTGCATGGGCATTGGTTCCAATCCTATTTGAGCAGATTATTTAGTTGGGCTTTATTTCCATATTTTCTCACTTATAAGCCGATTGACAGGTAATCTCACAATGAACTCTCGCCAAATGCTGTACAATTTCGCTATCAGTAATCTCATTGAAGCTAGGTAATCTCGTAGTTGATACAGCATTGTTATGTAAACGATTAAAAATAAGCACTTCATTCCCTGTGTCGTCAATCATTCCACTTCTTGTGTTAGCGATGCTATCTGAACGGCGTACGCAGAACTCGGAATCGAACAGTACCTAGTTCTTATTATCTAGGCCTACTATAAGGGAAAAGGTGCTCGGGAGTAAAACAATTTCCATTTTGCTCATCACAAATCTCACACGATGTAGCCTACAAGGAATCGATCCTTGGTCGCTTTAGTGACGAGCTGTTAGTTCGCTGGGCCTCTCCGACCGACGAATACAAGAGGGATCCGCTGGCACTGCGCGCAGCATCTCGTTGCCATGGGAACCAGACAGACCAGAGTTACGGCCCGCAGTAAAGCAGTCAGCCCGCTTATTTGTGGAGCCGCTCCACGACAGAGGGAGCCCATTATTATTATTATACTATCACATCAGATGCAACAAGCCCACTTCCGAGCAGGATTCATAGCCTACTTTCCTTCAGAATATTAACAACAAATGGTCCATGCCTATGAACTACAACATTAACAAATTCCACTAATGTGTAATAGATCTGAAGTAACAGACAACAAGATATTGTGCTTCGAGGGCGCAGCATATTCTTACTTCATACCTTTTTAAACGTACACAAGTACCCATATAATCAATTTTATAATTCACAGTTCCGCTTTTGTAGAAATATTTAGAATTGAAAAGTAACTACATACTGTATAGGCTACTCTAATCCCTGTTGAAACTTAGTCTAGAATTCCAATATAGACTACTCGGTATAAAAAATAAATCCATGGCGCCACAGCCCGTAGAGCACCAAGTCCGGCCAACAGATTGCTAGCTTCACGTTCACATGCATCAGCAGAGGTCAACGATCATCCAATCAGTGTGGTTAGCACGACGATCCCCATAGCCATTATAGCTGGCTTTAAAACTGGATTTTGCTATTCACTGTAATTTCGCAAATTCATCTCGATACTGGGTGGGCACCGATCCTTAACTGGCTTAAAAGTTCAGGAGGAAAGTCTTCACTCATGACTCAAATCTGCGCTTATTCTGTATCGCTATTCTAAGACACGATGCTTCAGAAACCATGCGGCTGTAATACATACATACATACATACATACATACATACATACATACATACATACGTACATACATACATTTAATGTTCTGCCCAAGGGCAGGTCTTTCACTGCAAACCCAGCTTTCTCCAGTCTTTCCTATTTCCTGCTTTCCTCTTTGTCTCCTCATATGCTCCATATATCTTAATGTCCTCTATCATCTGATATCTTCTTCTGCCCCGAATTCTTCTCCCGTTCACCATTCCTTCCAGTGCATCCTTCAGTAGGCAGTTTCTTCTTAGCCAGTGACCCAACCAATTCCGTTTCCTCTTTCTGATCAGTTTCAGCATCATTCTTTCTTCATCCAGTCTTTTCAACACAGTTTCATTTCTTATTCTGTCTGTCCACTTCACACGTTCCACTCTTCTCCAAATCCACATTTCAAATGCTTCTATTCACTTCGTCATAATGTCGATGTTTCTGCCCCATAAATGCCACATTCCATACAGAGCAGTTCATTAGTCTTTTCTTTACATACATACATAGATACATAGTTATTTACTTAAGCACTTAATTACTTACATTACACTAATGAGTAAACCATCTGCGAGAGATAAGAAAGGTTAGGAATTTTATTGAAAAACAAAACACTGTAAGCTCTCTGCAAGAGCTAGGAAGGATTCACAATTTAATGGCAAATTATGTCTATAGTAAACCATCTGAGCGAAAGTATGTCACTCGTAATTCCAGAAGTTATTAAAAATCTATATAGCCCTATTTACGGACTCATGTTAAATAAAATGTTTTCAAGTTTTCCATATGAAACACAATCCTGAAATTTTGCCCAACATTTTTTTTAGCTTTCTGTTTACACAACATACATAGAATTCTATAGTAGGATCGAAAACTGAATACACATCGCGCTGTATATCTTGAGTGATAGCGTCCGTTAGATGGGAAGTGTTTTTGGTACGTACTCCGCATGTATTACACTGATTTCTACACTGTAGCTACAGCACATGAGTTGTATGGGATAAAGCATATGGTCAATGTTTATAGATTGAGGTATACGTGCGCTCGTTTTTTTTTTTTTTTTTTTTTTTACTTTAATTCTAACTTTCATTGACGTCACCCAGTTCTCAAGATATGAGGCGAGATGTGTAGTTCAGTATCTTCACAAGCATTGACTGAAATGGGCTGAAATTAAAGTGAAATTTTACACTTTCACAATTTGGTCTTATTAATGTCGTTTGATCACATATGTCATAACTGAATACGATATGCTTAAAATTCATCTATGAGCAACGAGCAGTCCCGGAGTCCAGGATGTACTCCTCTGTAACTCGCGGCGGTGAAGGAACAGTCATTCTGGTGGCATTTGAAATGAACGGGAACATTGAGGAGGTGAAGAAGAGGACAAGAAAACATAAGAATAAGAAAGCAGACAGGAAGGGGAAAATTAGAAGGAAGAGGAGAAAATGCTAAGTTAAAAGATGAGAAATAGAATAAGATGAAATAGAAGGAAGAGAAGCGTTTGAAGAAGGAATAGAAGAGGACAATGACTATGACACAGGAAAGATGGAGAAGAAAAAGATCATGATTGTGATGAAGAAGACGAACGAGTGAGACAATTAGAAACATAAGAAGAATGGGGAGAAGAAGAGAGGAGTACAAGAAGGAGATCACAACGATGGTAATGCAATGGTGATGATAGTGGTGGTGCTAGTGACGATGATGGTAGGACTTATTCCCTGTGTTTAACTTGCCGCACTCTTCCACAAATCATGCTCTTAGAAAAGCGTCTTGTCGCGCTGCGTGAAATACGCGCCAGCTGAATAAAGTGCAGCACATAATAGGCCTACATTTCACCGCGGCGGCACCCGTGAAATTGGGATGAATTTCCTGATGGCCAGTATTTCAAAACGCTCGACCCGGCTGATTTACGTTCCTGCGTTCCATTCATCCTGATTCCTTTTATAGCCAGGGATTTCATTCACACAGCCACAACAGAACTCTTGCACCAGGTCATAATGTTAAGCAATCTCAGTTTTAGCTACGTTAATTAGGGCAGAGCTGACACATGTTTACAAATCGGTTTATAGATTTCCGTTCATGAAAAGTGGTCTGGTCCGCAGAGGTCCTCAGGTTTTTTTCTTAAACAACTGACACAGTCAGTTGGGAAGAATGTTAGAAATAGTACCTTCGTTCCTCCTCCTCCTCCTTCTTATTCTTCTCCTTCTTATTCTCCTCCTTCTTATTCTTCTCCTTCTTCTTATTCTTCTCCTTCTTATTCTCCTCCTTCTTATTCTTCTCCTTCTTCTTATTCTTCTCCTTCTTATTCTTCTCCCTCTTCTTATTCTTCTTCTTCTTCTTCTTACATTCCAGGAACTGGGTTTTATCCCGTTATAAACCAAAGGCTTTCTTCAGAATTGCTCCTTCCATCTTTTCTTCGATCGTCCAAAATTCCGTCTTCAAACGGATTTATAAGAAGATGTTTGCCGTTGTAGACAATCAGGTACCAACTTTTAACGTGACTGTATCATTTATTTTGTTAATATGACATATCTCTACAACAACTTTATAATATTTATTTCACTCTCAATCATATTCACAATCTTTATAAATAAGAACAATTCCTTAAAAATCGAAATAAATTATAAACACACCCAAAAAGAGAGCACAAACGTTTCATCAGAGATCCTATAAATCTCCGTCACTTTCGTGAAATAGACCTTCATGAGTAGAACTGACACTTTCTACTAGAAACTCTGTTTCACAATTGGATGAAGATACGCAACAATAGACCAATTAACGCTTTGAAAAAATTGAGGTATTTGCACAAATCTGTTGTTGGCGGGATTATTTAACTGAGAAAAAAAAATTAAAAAATTCGATATCTGCATTCTGCTGCCATTTATAAGCAAAATTCGTTTATTGAACAAAATTTATTTATTTATTTAGTTATTTATGTATTTACTTATTTGTTTAGTTATTTATTTATCTAGTTACTCATTTATTTATCTATTTATATATTTATCCATCTATCTATTTATATATTTATCCATCCATCTATTTATATATTTATCCATCCATCTATTTATATATTCATCCATCCATCTATTTATCCATCCATCTATTTATTTATTTATTTATTTATTTATTTATTTATTTATTTTGCTTTGCAATATTAACTCAACTACTGGTCTTTTATTAAGAATCGGATAGTCTTTTTATTATTATTTGTGCTATTTTTTGTAACAGTATGAATGTTACAATACTTCTTGCATAAAATATTTAATAAATAACTAAATTTTCTTCAGTGGTGAATATCTCTAAAACATGTTTTTGTCGGTTAATTTCTTATTGCGTAACTCCGTCCAATTATAAGCTATAGCCAGATTGTGAGACTCTACAGTGAAGGATGGAACACTTTTTTGGGAAAGTCAGTTAAACAATCAAGTATGTTTGCATACAAAATTATCCATCTGATATTCATAAAAAAAATGTTTTATTTAACGACGCTCGCAATTGCCGAAGTTATATCAGTTTCGCCGGTGTGCCGGAATTTTGTCCCGCAGGAGTAAATCTACTGACATGAGCCTGTCGCATTTAAATGCCATCGACCTGGTCCGGGATCGAACCCGCAACCTCGGACACAGAAGACCAGTACTCTACCAACTGCGCCATCCAGGCCGACCTCGTAAAAGAGAATTGTACATTTAATTAAATGTACAATGTACTGTATTAGTGCAATAGATTTAGTAACTGCCCGATCAGTGGGAAAATGGAGCAAGATTATGATTTAATGGAAGTAAGCACTCAAAATGGACATAGTCTAGACTAGGCCTGCACAAGGTTTGCGCTCTCCGAGCCGACTCACAGCTCGCGAGCGGAATGCAGATATTAGCTGCGCTCTGTAAGGGTGGACTGGAAGAAGGGGTGATCTCGTACAAAATGTACACAAAAGTACTAGTACGAGTATTCATGAAATAAAGTCCCGTTCAGTGTTTACAAAATTATCTTGAACTATTATTAATTAATAAAGAAATATTTAATTCACAGAAATAATAGAAATTCTATAGCTACTTAAATGTACAATATCATTTTGTTATATTTTTATTTATCAGTACATCAAAACGGGATTCTATCCTGTTGACAGCTGAAAGGAACAGTACTGCTCGTAATGCTCAGTTACAGATGTTCGATGCCTGCCTTTATTAAAGTTGATTATAGAAAACAGTTGCTCACAAATATAAATGTTGAGTCAAGCATACAGTAGCAATAATTTTTACAGACAGCCTGTGAAGTCGTGGATATTATTGCTGAGGTTTAGTCTTGTAAAACTCAACGGTCTTTAGCCCATAGGTCCCACTGAAGGTCAATAACTTCAAGCTGTAAATCGTTAAATGTTGTGTTTTATTTAACGATGCTCGCAACTACCGACGTTATATCAGCGTTGTCCGTGTGCCAGAATTTTGTCCCGCAGTTCTTTTACACGCCAGTAAATCTACTGACATGGGCCTGTCGCATATAAGCACACTTAAATGTCATCGACCTGGCCGGAATAGAATCCCAACCTCGAGCATAGAAGGTCAGCGCTGTACCAGCTGCGTCAACCAGGCCGAAATGTAAATTGTACGACACTGTTTTAACTGGTGTTGAAGGAATTTATTATGATAACTTTAAACTTCTTTCCAATTAAGACAAGATCTTTTAACCTAGAATTAAATTCATTTTGATTTTCAATTAATATTTGCACATAATCGTTTAACATGGTTTCATCACGAGCAATTTCTATCGTTGGAAAGTGAGCCATATTACCTTCCCGAAACTGACTTACGAAAAGTGTAAGTTTACGACTGAAATCCCGTAATTTATTCAACATAACAAGGAGCTGGCCTTTTCACTGAAGAGAGATATTTAAATTGTTGAAGATAAATTGTAACGCACCCTACCTCATGTAATAATGCAACTTTCAACTCCTGAACCTTTTTACTGCGATCTTCACCAACAAAACCATCGTATCTGTATGTGTGGACTAGTAATGACGCATTATATTATATTTTCCTCTTTCTTTCAAACTTTTGTGGGAAATAAGACACTGAGTATTGACGCCAGCTGCTGTGAAAAAATAAGCATTTTCCCATGCAATGTTGAAAGAATTTTCCTGATAATCACTTTTCCGTCTTTTAGATTCTTCCATTATGTAGCCGTAGATAGGCAAAGTGAAATAGCTACTGATAATACACACTACACCAGACAGCTGCGTGGACTATCCTCTACCTATAGCAGGCTTACGTAATTCCGACGTACCTTTACGGCCAGCTGTTAGACGGGTTTGTGCAGGCCTGGTCTAGACAGTTAAGTCGTCTCCAGTTCTTAAGAGGGAGGAAGATATTCGCTTCTCCTTATTTCGAGTAGAATTACGTGTATCTACGTAATTATTTAATGCGAGACTCCATTTATATACTTACTTACTTACAAATGGCTTTTAAGGAACCCGAAGGTTCATTGCCGCCCTCACATAAGCCCGCCAGCGGTCCCTATCCTGTGCAAGATTAATCCAGTCTCTATCATCATACCCCACCTCCCTCAAATCCATTTTAATATTATCCTCCCATCTACGTCTCGGCCTCCCTAAAGGTCTTTTTCCCCCCGGTCTCCCAACTAACACTCTATATGCATTTCTGGATTCGCCCATACGTGCTACATGCCCTGCCCATCTCAAACGTCTGGATTTAATGTTCCTAATTATGTCAGGTGAAGAATACAATGAGTGCAGTTCTGTGTTGTGTAACTTTCTCCATTCTCCTGTAACTTCATCCCGCTTAGCCCCAAATATATTCCTTAGCACCTTATTCTCAAACACCCTGAACCTATGTTCCTCTCTCAGAGTGAGAGTCCAAGTTTCACAACCATACAGAAGAACCGGTAATATAACTGTTTTATAAATTCTAACTTTCAGATTTTTCGACAGCAGACTGGATGATAAGAGCTTCTCAACCGAATAATAACACGCATTTCCCATATTTATTCTGCGTTTAATTTCCTCCCGAGTATCATTTATATTTGTTACTGTTGCTCCAAGATATTTTAATTTTTCCACCTCTTCGAAGGATAAATCTCCAATTTTTATACTTCTATTTCGTACAATATTCTGGTCACGAGACATAATCATATACTTTGTCTTTTCGGGATTTACTTCCAAACCGATCGCTCTACTTGCTTCAAGTAAAATTTCCGTGTTTTCCCTAATCGTTTGTGGATTTTCTCCTAACATATTCACGTCATCCGCATAGACAAGAAGCTGATGTAACCCGTTCAATTCCAAACCCTGTCTGTTATCCTGAACTTTCCTAATGGCATATTCTAGAGCGAAGTTAAAAAGTAAAGGTGATAGTGCATCTCCCTGCTTTAGCCCGCAGTGAATTGGAAAAGCATCAGATCGAAACTGACCTATACGGACTCTGCTGTATGTTTCACTGAAACACATTTTAATTAATCGAACTAGTTTCTTGGGAATACCAAATTCAATAAGAATATCATATAATACTTCCCTCTTAACCGAGTCATAAGCCTTTTTGAAGTCTATGAATAACTGATGTACTGTACCCTTATACTCCCATTTTTTCTCCAATATCTGTGGAATACAAAAAATCTGATCAATAGTCGATCTATTACGCCGAAAACCGCACTGATGATCCCCAATAATTTCATCTACGTACGGAGTTAATCTTCTCAAAAGAATATTCGACAAAATTTTGTACGACGTCAACAAAAGTGATATTCCTCGAAAGTTACCACAGTTGGTTTTGTCCCCGTTTTTTAAAAATAGGTACAATTATGGACTCCTTCCATTGTTCTGGTACAATTTCCTTTTCCCAAATAGCAAGTACAAGTTTATAAATTTCGCTATATAATGCACTCCCACCCTCTTGTATTAATTCTGCTGGAATTTGATCGATACCTGGAGACTTGTATTTTTTCAGATTTTCTATCGCAATTTCGACTTCTGAAAGCGTGGGTTCGGGTATAAATGGCTCAGCAGTTTGTATTTCAATTTCGTCCCGATCATTTCTATTTGGCCTATGTACATTTAGTAGTTGCGCAAAATAGTTTTTCCATCTGTTTAGGATTGATGGAGAGTCTGCAAGCAAGTCACCATTCTCATCCTTCATCACGTTAACCTTGGCTGATATCCGTTCTTAAATTCCTTTATACCCTTATATAAATCTCGAATGTTTTTATTCTTACTATTTGTTTCTACCTCATTCAGTTTTTCCTTCAAGTAACCTCTCTTTTTATTCCTTGCTTCCCGTCTTTCATTGAAATAATTATCTCTCTTCTCCTCAACTGGATCCTGTAAGAATTTCAATTTTGCCTGTTTCCTTCTTTCTACTACCATGCAACAATCTTCATCAAACCACGGTTTCTTTTTCTTAGTTTCATAATAACCTATGCTCTGCTCAGCTGCAATTTTGATACTATCTCTGATATTTTCCCACACGCTATTAACATCTAATTCTTTCTCAACTTCGTCGGAACTTTCTAAAGTGGCAAACCTATTCGAAATTTCGACCTGATAATTTTGCTTAGCTTCCTCATCCTTTAATTTCAAAATATTGAATTTAGTAATATTAACTTGTTGCTCTACTCGCTTCGCTACTGATAATCTTTCTCTTAATTCTCCAATCACCAAATAATGGTCAGAATTACAGTCTGCACCCCTGAAAGTTCGAATATCTACTATACTAGTATGTCTCCGTTTATCTATCAAGATGTGATCTATTTGGTTGTGTGTCAATCCATCTGGAGAAGTCCAAGTATATTTATGTATATCCTTATGGGGGAATGTTGTACTTTTGACAATTAAATTTTTCGATGTGGCAAAGTTGACTAATCTAACTCCATTGTCACTACTAATTGCGTGTAGGCTCTCTTTTCCAATAGTTGGTCTAAAAATATCCTCCCGTCCTACTTTAGCATTGAAATCCCCCAATAAAATTTTCATGTGATATCTAGGGAATTGATCAAAAGTATGTTCCAATTCCTCATAGAAGCTATTCTTTATATGGTCGTCTTTCTCTTCTGTAGGGGCGTGAGCATTTATAACTATGATGTCGCACCATCTACCCTTAAGTAATAAATATGATAACCTGTCACTGATAAATTCGACCTTTTTTACTGCTGATTTTATTCTTTTATGAACAAAGAATCCTGTTCCTAATTGGTGATTATTGTTTCCTTCCCCATAATACAACAAGTAATCTCCTATTTGTGACATGCCATTCCCATCTAACCTAACCTCTTGTACTCCTAAGAAGTCTATTCTATATCTAGCTAGTTCTTTTGCTACTAATGTTACCCCTCCTGTTCTATAAAGACTAGTTACGTTCCAAGTGCCAAATCTCAAATCCTTATTCCTTTGCTGTGGTCGTGCCAGAGAATCAGTCCTATTCCGAGGCTTATTATAGGGATACGTAACAAGCTGTTTTTTACGGTGATGGGTTGTTAGCCCTTCGCCCAACCCCCAAGCTGGAGGACCACCCCTTATCGGCTGTCCACGACTGCTTATTCAGACTCCATTTATATAGGGTAATAAACCATCTACCATCTTTAACAAACTATGATTACAATGGAACAATGGTGGAATGGTATCATCTACAATGGTGTCATCTATAAGACAGCCGTTCCGGCATTGAATTCATGAAAATTTATTTTTCATTACTACTACAATTCCTTTGTAAAACTATGAAGATAATAATAATAATAATAATAATAATAATAATAATAATAATAATAATAACAAGTTCTCTAGAATATGCCATTACGAAAGTTCAGGATAACACAGAGAGTTTGGAATTGAAAGGGTTACATCAGCTGCTTGTCTATGCGGATGACGTGAATATGTTAGGAGAAAATCGAAAAACAATTAGGGAAAACGCGGAAATTCTACTTGAAGCAAGTAAAACGATAAGGTTGGAAGTAAATCCCGAAAAGACTAAGTATATGATTATGTCTCGTGATCAGAATATTGTACGAAATGGAACTATAAAAATTGGAGATTTATCCTTCGAAGAGGTGGAAAAATTGAAATATCTTGGAGCAACAGTAACAAATATAAATGACACTCGGGAGGAAATTAAACGCAGAATAAATATGGGAAATGCCTATTATTATTCGGTTGAGAAGCTTTTGTCATCTAGTCTGCTGTAAAAAAATCTGAAAGTTAGAATTTATAAAACAGTTATATTATCGGTTGTTCTGTATGGCTGTGAAACTTGGACTCTCACTTTGAGAGAGGAACAGAGATTAAGGGTGTTTGAGAATAAGGTTCTTAGGAAAATGTTTGGGGCTAAGAGGGATGAGGTTACAGGAGAATGGAGAAAGTTACACAACGCAGAACTGCACGCATTGTATTCTTCATTTGACATAATTAGGAACATTAAATCCAGACGTTTGAGATGGTCAGAGCATGTAGCACGTATGGGCGAATCCAGAAATGCATAAAGAGTGTTAGTTTGGAGGCCGGAGGGAAAAAGATCTTTGGGGAGGCCGAGACGTAGATGGGAAGATAATATTAAAATGGATTTGAGGGAGGTGGTATATGATGGTAGAGACTGGATTAATTTTGCTCAGGATAGGGACCAATGGCGGGCTTATGTGAGGGCGGCAATGAACCTCCGGGTTCCTTAAAAGCCAATAAGTAGTAGTAGTAATAATAATAATAATAATAATAATAATAATAATAATAATAATAATAATAATAGCAGCGTCGTAGTCGTAGTCGATGTCGACGTAAGGGTGCGGGTGTTGCCATGGAGACACGGGGCGTGGTCGGCGGACACAATCGAATCCTAATAGCACTTGTTGTTGCGTCGCAATCATCGGATGAGGAGCGCCCGAGCGCGTCCCTCCCTCTAATTGCGTCGCCTCGTTCATTCGAGAGCCGATCGAGGCGTCTTGTCTTCAGGCACTCGCGTCCTTATAAGCCCCTTCTCTCTTTCCTTCCTGTCTTCCTTCCTTCATTCTTTTATTTCCCTTCTTCGCTTCGACATGTCTCAATTTATTTCTCCTTCATTTCCCCGTTCTTTCAAGCTTTCAGTGCTCGTTCCTTTACATTTCCTGTCCCACACACATTCACTTACTTATCTCACAACCCATTTACTCAAATAAGTTCATTCAATTCCTCATATGTTCCTTTATTAATTAGTCATAATTCATTAATTCATCCTGCCGTTCACTTATTGATTCACCCTTCCATTCACTCGCTCACTAATTCATTCAGTAATACTTTCATTAATTCACCATTTCAATCACAAACTATTCATCTATTTTTCAATTCATTTACTCACACAATCATTCGCTCATTCACTCGATCATTCACTCTAGTTTCAATACATTCACTCTCAATAGTCAATTAATTTGCCACTCAATCATTCACTCTTTACACCTTCCATCCATTCGCCTCTTAATCACTTAACCTTCCACTCCTCTATTCATTTACCCACTCAGCCATTCACTCTTTACACCTTCCATCCATTCACCTCTTAATCATTTAATCTTCCACTCTTCTATTCATTTACCCACTCAATCATTCACTCTTTACACCTTCTATTCATTCAACTCTTAATCACTTAATCTTCCACTCTTCTATTCATTTACCCACTCACCCATTCCCTACTCTACACTTACACAAGCACTCACACATAATCTTATCCTAGTACTCGACATAACTCTTGACATATACACATCATGCATAACGTAGCCCGCCGAAGTGGTTTGCAACTTGAAAATGGTCACAGTCCTGCCATTTATCTGCAGTATGCGGAACTTGAATCACGCAAGTGAAGTGGGTAGGCATTAGATACACACATAATTTGCCATAGGTGTAGCTCAGACGGTAGCGAGTGTTCATACTGATCCGGAGCTTCGCTGAGTTGGGATTCGATTCCCGCTAAGATTGATTATTACGTTAACAATTAAGCAAAGATAATTTTTATATCTCAGTTTATTTTCATAGGATTAGATAGTCATTGTTGACGACAATTAAACAACGATGATATTTTCTACATTTCAGTTTATGTTCAGGAACATATTTTTATTGCTTTTACAATTAAACAGCAATAATAATTCTATATTTCAGTTTGTTCTTATAGGATAAGATGTCATTGCCATTTATAATTTACATTGACAATTAAGCACGATACTAGTTTCTGCATTTCAGTTTATGTTCAGAGATAACAAAAATAATTTGTTGATTACTTTAACAATTAAACAACAATAGTAATTCTATATTTCAGTTTATCTTTACAGGATAAGATGTCATAGTCGACTATGACTTACATTGACAATTAAACAAAGATACGTTAACAATTAAACAACAATAATAATTCTATATTTCTTTTTTGTTTACAATGTAACAATATCAGTCATTGTTTATCGATAGAATTTGATTTTTGTAATTTAGTTTAAATTATTTTATAGGATAAGAATATGATCGATGCTCATGGATGACGTTAATAATTTAAAGAATATTATCATCTGCATTTTTGTTTATATTTATATATGGGCACTTATCAATACGTAAAAAATATTATAATTTATATATTAATATTATTAATTTAGCGATAGTAATTCATATTTTAATATGTTACAAACTTGACAATAATATTGAAAAATATTCCGAATCGTAAGGTTTCTTATTACAGCGATGTCTTCCTTGAGTTGAACACTTCGGTCTGGTTTGAGCTCCATATACAACGTGCAATCATGCGTAGGGTCTAAGGAACGAAGAAAATTAATTTGCACTTTGAGGTACGCCCTGTACCGACAAATTGCACTTCAAAGCTCCCCAAACTGCATTTGCGAGCGAGTAACAATGCAGCAAGAGCTCGAAACTCAATTTGCACTCAAAGACGAGATCTTATGAGATTTCAGTGTTCAAAAAGATTTTCCCACTAAGGCACAGACACGCGCATCTTCAGCTCGTACCATATTATCTACTTCAAAAGACAGGCTCTGTGGTAATTCTTCCAGATTAGGCAAAAATAAAATAAGAATAGAAACTTACTTGAGATTTAAGGGCTTCACGGAAGTTGTGTTGTGTAGTTCTCGGGAATTTCAACCAATGAAGTTAGCCACAAATAGAAAGAAAGTAGGCCTACGACATATATTTTTAATGACTATCTAGTTTCTTAGCAAGAATGGCATATTCTCTTGTCCATTATGCCATGCTAGCTACAAATAGAGGCAAATAAAGTACGTAGGTCTAATGTATTTTTGAATGGTTATCTAGTCTATTAGATAGGGTAGCATGCTCTTTTGTCCACTATATGATGCTAGATACAAACAGCCTATTGATAAATAAAATGCGTCACATTTTCAATAGCTACCTAGTCTCTTAGGAGGGATATCACACTTTTGTCCGTAATGTGATATTAGCTAAAAAACGGAAATAAACAAATTCTATCACATATTTTTCAAAAGTTAGCCTATTAAGTCTCTTAGGAAGGGTGTACCATATAGCATACTCTCTTGTCCGTAACGTGATGATAGACACAAGTATAGATAGTGGTCAACAATGAAAATGTTTCGGGCTCAAAAATAGCTCATTCTTATGTATTTCCACCTGCTGAATTCACAAATCACCATAAAAATGACAGATTAGCTCTTGCTTTGGAGATAAAGTGACATTTCATTTTTTAGAGTCAACATTTTCAGTTTGGGGGAATTTTGGGGGAAATTTTGTTTTGGGAGTTGGCACACCTCTCAAATAACAAAACACATATGTTCTTCAGCTGTTTGTAAGTTGCAAACATAGATATTGTTATAGATAAACACAATATAATATTTGTTACTCAGTCAAATCACAAATCAATGTAAAATAATTACTTATATTATATGGTCATTAAGTTTTATATACATGAGCTACAAATTGCAAACGTTTTCGCCCATTCAGGCATCTTCAGGCACAATTATACAATATCTCAATATCAAACTATGTAGCTATTACATTGGTGGTAGATAAACTTATATAAGATTAATGGTGTACAAAACATCTCCATAATTAAAATGTAATATTACAAGTCATAAATTACAATAATGTTAAAAACCCCATCACTACGCAATATCCTTCCGCGTTGGTTGCTCACACGAATACATACTTCCCCCGCGTCATACTAGCTACAGTTCCAACAGCAGCAGGTCGTCTCACGTCTACGTAAGTACGTCCATAAGTTGTGTCTTCCAATTAGTTTTTTAAATTCTTCAAAATTTTTATTTATTTATTATTTTATTACAGATAACTGCTTCAAACATAGGATGTTTTATAGTGATCTATACAGTTGCCACGTTCAAACGACGTGAGTACTTTTAATTATCCAATCCGATTACACTTTCACATTTGATAATTTCCTATTTCTATTTCGTATTTATTTATATATTTCAGACATAATTCATCACTCATTGGACTCTACTGAACAAGAGTTTCACAGAATATTATGAAGTTTAATTACAACACTACGTGGTTTTTAACATATTGTTTTATAGTGATCTATACAGTTGCCACGTTCAAACGACGTGAGTACTTTTACTTATCCAATCCAATTCCGATTACACTTTTACGTTTGATAATTTCCTATTTCTATTTCGTATTTATTTATATATTTCAGACATAATTCATCACTTATTGGTCTCTACTGAACAAGAATTCCACAGAATATTATGAAGTTTAATTACAACACTACGTGGTTTTTAACATTATTTTAATTTATGACTTGTAATATTACATTTTAATTATGGAGATGTTTTGTACACCATTAATCTTAAACAGTTTATCTACCACCAATGTAATAGCTACATAGTTTGATATTGAGATATTGTATAATTGTGCCTGAAGATGCCTGAATGGGCGAAAACGTTTGCAATTTGTAGCTCATGTATATAAAACTTAATGACCATATAATGTAAGTCATTATTTTACATTGATTTGTCATTTGACTGAGTAACAAATATTATATTGTGTTTATCTATATTAATTGACAATCTGAATATTTCCAACATGCTTTCTAAGTTATAGATATTGTTGCTGTGATTGTGAATTTCATATTGTTTCTGCTGTAATTAATTCAGAATTTCTGGTTTGAAAGTGTTTTTAAAGTGTAAAATTTGTAAAAATGCCACGAAAATTGTATGTTTGAAGTAGAAAATGAAGACAGTGTGGAACAAGAAGAAGAACCTAACAAACCTTCCACATCCCATGACCCTGATTTTGAGGAAAAAAGATGATAAATTGCACAGACTGAGTCAAGCGGAATTGAGTGATCTCATTAGAGACCTTGACCTGTCAAAGGATAAGGCAGAAATTCTAGGGTCTAGACTACAGCAATGGAATCTTCTCGAACGTGATGTCAGGGTCTCTCAGCTCAGAAAACGTCACAGGGATCTGCTTCCCTTTTTTTTAGGAGAAAAACAATCTTGTTTGCTGTGACATTAATGGCTTGATGAAATGTTTGAATTTTAACCATGAGCCAACTGAATGGAGGCTATTCATAGACTCCTCCAATCTTAGTTTGAAAGCTGTATTACTTCACAATGGCAACCATCTTCCTTCTAGTCCTGTTGGTCATGGAGTTCACATGAAGGAGACTTTTGCAAATATGACAACCCTCTTCGACTCATTCGAATATCATGAACACAAGTGGAAAATCTGTGGTGATCTAAAAGTCATTGCTGTACTCTTAGGAATGCAACTGGGGTACACAAAATATTGCTACTTTTTATGTATGTGGGACAGCAGGGATAGGAATCACATTATATTCAAGCAGACTGGCCTGCAAGAAATTATAACCCTAGCGAGAAAAATGTTGTTGTCGAGCCTCTCGTGGAACCAAAAGATGTTCTTCTTCCACCCCTGCATACTAAGTTGGGTTTAATAATTTTTTTTTTCACAGGTATGAACCAAGAAGGACAGCCCTTTAAGTACGTCAGAGAGAAATTTCCGAAATTAAGTGATGCCAAAGTCAAGAAAGGTATTTCTGTCGGGCCACAAATTCGAGAACTTGTAAAGGATCCTGCATTTGACCAAGTTTTGGAGGGGAAAGGAAAGGAAGTTTGGGAAGCCTTCAAGGGAGTTATTCATGGATTTTTAGGCAACAAAAGAGATGATAACTACGCTCAGTTGGTGACAATACCATCAACTCGGATGCAACATGTCCCTTAAAATCCATTTTCTCTACTCCCACCTAGACTTTTTCCCTCCTAGTTGTGGAGCTTCCAGTGATGAACACGGAGGAAGGTTCCATCACGATATTTCTGTTATGGAACAAAGATATCAGGGCCGTTGGAATGAAACAATGCTTGCGGATTACTGCTGGTCTTTGCGTAGGGATGCTCCGGAACTCACAAGAGGCAAGCTAAAAAACGACGATCTCTTGAAGCCACCCATCTGACCCAACCATCTGCCAGGCATTCTTCCATCAATTTAGAACTCTTAGAATGTAACTGACATTTCAAAAAATTTAAATGCACTTTCAATGTTGTTGGCATATGTAATTAAAATGTATCTTTTTCTCTTAATCCGTTAAACTGAAATATTTCCACCTATTGTGTATCACAGAAACTAGAGCTAAGAAAAATTTTTCATTGTCATATTCGTTTGTCTCAACCCAAAATTAGTAAGAATTGACTCATGAAGTGCAGGAAACATTCAAAAAAAATTTTTTGTTGGCCAGATAGCCTAAGTAAAGTAGTCCTACTCTATTTTTAAAGATTAACTATTTTCTTACGAAGGTTAGTCTGTAAAAATATTAGGTTATTTAGAGAATCAGATGGAATTTCCGATAGTGAGATGTTACTTGGCGATATGAGACCAAGAATTCGTCATGCGAATACCTGATATTAGCCTTACAGTTAGGGAAAACCTCGGAAAAAATTTAACCAGGTAATTATCCCAAGCATAAATCGAAGAACTGAAGTGTTTCCCACATGTTGATAATCATTACTTCATAATCTGGATTATTTTGGTATATCTGTAACTTTTATTTTATGAAACAGCCCACTTCAAAGACTGGCCACTTGTCTGAAATCTACGTTTGATTCAAGTTCTTACTCCAGTGCTTTTAAATAAATTAGAGCTAAATTTGTTACAGGAAAGAAATCAATGCACTATATTAGACTACAAATTGGTGTTACGAAGATCACACAAGCTTTCTAACTATACATATTTTACGCGTTTCATAACAATTCAGTTCTTTTATTATATTGTTAATGACATTCCTGTTTATCATTGAAAAGACGTAAGAGTACATAAATGCAATTAATTTTCATGCAATAAAATAACAAGCAAAACATCCGTTTTCTGCATAAAACACAACAAGCACTATTCATAACATCAAAAGTGTGATATTTCAGTTCATTATAAAACTTGCTGCTTTATATAGCCTACAGCAGTGGTCGGAATTTCTTGACTAGCTAGTCAACTCCTTAATACACAACAGTGTAAAGGGGTAAGGCATGATCTCCCTCCCCTTAGCCATCACTTGTTCATTCAAAGTTAAGGAGTTTGGGTATGTTCACTGTCCTTCTCTGCTCACTGAAAACTTGCAATAGCGAAAATGAATAATTTCCTGGGTAGCTCAGTCGGTAGAGCCTTAGTGCGTTAAGCCAAAGGTCCCGGGATTGATACCCGGCTCCAGAATAATTTTTCCCTTGAAATTATTCAAGTCTGCTTCACCTGAAAGCCAGATTTGCATAATAGCGAAGGTGTTCCCCGCCTTCTCCTCTAATACCTCCCATCTCCTACCTTCCCCTTTGCTGTGTTTTGTGGGCTGTATTTTATGACGTAATCTTTGCCGACCACTCGCCTACAGTATTCACTGTAAGTAAAGCCTTTGACACACAAGCATACTGTACTTGATATCAACTACTATAAATTAGTGCAGTAAATCATACTTATGCCGTACGATTTACAACATAACTTATATATGTTATAGGGAGGGTCTACATCAGTTCTTAATTCTGCATAAATTCACATAAAATTTCAGTTTTTATAAATATATTATAATCATTTAGAAACTTAAAACTGTACATAACGTTCATGGACTACAGGAAGCCGTTCAACTAGGTGAATACGGTACATCAAATTAGACTCACTAAATATAATAGGCATGGAACCAAAATACATACAATCCTTTAGGATTGAAAAGGATGTCGAACAAGGGGGTCCCATTTGAATGAAGCATTTATTTGTGCCCCTTAAATAAATTATGTTCCTGAGATTTAAGTGGATCAAGAAAAACTGTAGCCTTAACACCAACGGAAGAATAGGCCTACTGTACAGATACGGAATTAAAAAAATGGGCCGAGCCTTGGCAACATTTCTCCACTATGTAGGCAACAAGCCTACATAGACTAAAGACTAGTTTAGATACCAGTCATGGATAAAAGTTATTTTAGTTCCAATATGACATTAAAAATAAGTTTTGTATCATTGTTTCTACAAACAAAAGAAGTCAAATTGTCACTTTCTTTTTAGTTGGTTATTTAACGCTGCTGTATCAACTTCTGGGTTATTTAGCGTCGGGGGGATTAGTGATAGCGAAATGGTATTTGGCGAGATGAGGCCGAGGATTCACCATAGATTACCTAACATTCGCCTTACGGTTGGGAAAACCATCGGAAATAAACCAACCACGTAATGAGCCCAAGCGGGAATCGAACCCATACCCGAGAGCAACTCTGGATCAGCAGGCAACGCCTCAACCGACTGTGCTACTCCGGGGTCGATTAATACTTAACGAATGAATAAACAAAACATCGTTTATTGCAATGAAACTAGCGAAATGTGTGTATTGCGCAAAAATTTGAAAGTGCAACATCAGTTCAACGTCGTTTTAGGCCATTAGAATGATGTTCGGGGAGCTTCAAATTACAAGTCGGTAAGGTTATGGTAACGCACGTGTGAAGGTAGTGATATGTTTTGTGTTAACGTGTTATACTCTGATGCGTGTTCTCGAAATCGTAATTGCTGTTAGGGCTGGTATGGCAGCAAGTCCCAAGAAGACTCTTATGGTCACGTGCATTAATATCGGTTAGCGTAACCAACGGTTAAAATTGCCACCTAACTTCTGGTTAAGTATTTTTACGGCGCATCAACCTCGGTTAGGACGTAAACAGGAGGTTAACCACTGTAATCTCTAATCGGCAATAATCGAACGGTTAAAGGAGATAACCAGTGATCAATGGGCCTAGTAAAACAAAATGGCGGCCAGATCCACAGCTGGTTATTTCGAAGACGATTATTATTGTTCGATTACTTGGTTAGGGATGATGGTAAGCGTGAAGTTTCAATAGTGGAAAGAGAGAATTCTTATTAGGAAAGAGAGAATTCTTACGAGGAATTAGGTTAGAGAAAATTTCAGGAGGGATTTCGTTTATCAAAATCTACCGTGTCATTTCTGCTGCAAAAATGGATCATTTGGAATAAAGTATACACAAACAGTCCTATTTCTCCAATGAATCGCCTGCTTACATTACGATTCTATGCAACTGATATTTCCATTATTTTAAAAGGGAATACTCGAGTAGGCCTATCTATTTTCCTACGTCGCAGACTGAATGAAGCGAGGTTATGGGTGGATTTTAGGAGATTGTACAGTTTCTTATTGTAATTGGGGCCCTAGATTGTACACACATTTCTACTGATCGTCTTCATCCTTTTCGTTTATGGATATTCCATCTTTTTTTTAATACAACATATTTAGGATTCCCCAAATTTAAATTTAGTAGGCCTAATGAATCTGTCAATACTTTAGACTCACATTTGGATATAATCATTTTCGCTTTCAATTTTTCCTTTTGTACCATTTTAACCTAACAGCACTGAAAAACAAAGTAATGCAACCCCCAAACGTAACAGCACCAAATGCAAACAACTGCAACTTGAAAATACAGATACGTTCGTTTCGATGCAGAACGGAGTAAGCGCAGTCGTTTTTAGACGTTGACTATTATCTTTGCAGAGGTAAGAATGCTTTCCTTTCGTCATTTTGTAGAAATAGTGTGCCATCATAGACTTTACCCTGGTTAAATGAGGTGTTAGCTAATCCATGTGTTAGTAATCGGTGATTATGTAGGGTGCACAGAAATTACATTTTAACCATGGTTATTTTTAACTATGGTTTCGTAACCCGTGGTTACTACATTTTTAACCGAGGTTGATGCACTTCGCCACTAGACGACTGTTTAAGGGCTCGAGGCTTTCCAGGGTTAACCGAATCTTGACCGAGTGTAATCATTGTTTTGCACGGCTCTAAAGTTTAAGAAATAGAATTGTCTCACATGAATTGGTTCGCCTGCTGAGACTACTTGAGCCAATTCTACCATTATGGTAGGGGCCCTTGCCCTTAAGGCTCTTATGGACTCATCTAATTTTATTTTATATTATCATAATTCCTTACATTATTTTTCTGTTTACAATTACATAATTTTCAAGAGTTGCACTACGCCTATCTCTGATACTGTGACAGACGATGTAGTTTTCAGGTGTTTCAAACGCGTTTCAGTTTTATTTTCCAATTGTGTAGATGAACTTTCCGAATTGAAGATAGAACCAGTAGGTTGAATAGTTCCTACATGTTGAAAATGAAGCTAAAGTTCGGCTGAAATATCCAAACTCAATCATAATTAAAGTCTGAAATTTGATCCCTGCATTTAGGAACCTATGTGAGGAGCATTTCGAGTTTAAAGTTGTCTCTTTTACAGCCTGAAGGGACTTGAAGATATCCATTGTACTATGAAGGATTCAATTATCAGGGAAAGATTCCAAAAGCAGATATCCAAATCGCCACTTCTCACTACTCGAGTGAAACTCACACATCTCAAGTGCAGGTCGAATTAGGCCTAACAAGCATGTTTAGAGTAGACGGATAGAAAGAAAGCCACTTGTTGGGGATCAGGCAACGATCGTTCTGACGTCACGTGCCCTCGATATAGAGGAGGCTCTAAGCCATTCATGGCATACCCACCGCAGAGAAAATTGCGGGATAATTTGTGTGCAATTACGTCATGAATCACAGTCGTTCAGGTGCAGCCAAAGGAAGGGAGAGAAATCTCTGAATATACAGACAGTAGAGCATCGAGATAGAAGCATGAGCGAGACAAAGAAAAGAAAGGAAGATGAAGACGAAAAGAAAGAGAATAAAAATAAACAAGCAAAATTGATAGAGAGAAGGAAGAAAGAAGAAAATAAAAAATGAAGATAGTCTAAAATAGGAACAGAAATAAAGAAGAATAAAAGATATATAAATTTGAAATATAAAAATAAAAAAGAAAGAAAAGAGGACGAAAGAAAAACCATGAAGAAGCAAGAAAAAAAACAGGTAAAAAAGCAAGGGACAAAGAAATAAAAATAAAGAATAAATGTGTATAGAAGAAAGAGTAAAAGACATAATTAAAATATAGAACCCAAAGACGGAAAAAATAAAGGTACAGGCCTAGAACATATAACAAAAACATAGAAAGAAAGAAAGAAAGAAAGAAAGAAAGGAAGAAAGAAAGAAAGAAAGAAAGAAAGAAAGAAAGAAAGAAAAGAAAGAAAGAAAGAAAAAAGGAAGAAATAAAGAAAGAAGGAAAGAAAGAAAGAAGAAAAGAAAGAAAGAAAGAAAGAAGGAAGGAAAGAAAGAAAGAAAGAAAGAAAGAAAGAAAGAAAGAAAGAAAGAAGGAAAGGAGGAAAGAAAGAAAGAAAGAAAGAAAGAAAGGAGGAAAGAAAGAAGGAAAGGAGGAAAGAAAGAAAGAAAGGAGGAAAGAAAGAAAGAAAGAAGGAAAGAAAGAAAGAAAGGAAGAACGGAAGAAAGAAAGAAAGGAAGGAAGAAGGAAAGACGGAAAAAAAGAAAAAAAGGAAGAAGGAAAGAGAGAAAGGAAGAAAGAAAGAAGGAAAGAAAGTAAGGAAGAAGGGAAAAGGATAGGAAGAAAGAAGGAAAGAAAGAAAGAAAGAAAAAGAAAGAAAGAATAAGAAACGAACAAGGAAAATGAGAAAAACGAGATTGGACTAAAGAAATAGCAAGTAATAAGAAGAAAAGAAGCAGAACTTGAACAACGAGACAAAACATTCAAGATGGTAAAAAGAAAAGAAGATAAGAGGACGTGCAAATCAAGCGAGGAAGAAAGAAAGCAAATGAGAAAGGGACTAGGGTAAGTAAGAATGCAAGAAAGTAAAAAAATGGAAACAAGAAGGGATAGAAATAAAAGTAGGAATCAAGAAGGAAATAAATTCAAAGGAGGAAAGCAAGGCGCGTCAAGAGTGTGTCATCTCTGAGATGATATCAGTTGGACACGTGCGGAGGACACGTGTCATAGAAGGACACGTGTGTGTCGCTTATCTCGAGGTTAGTTTGTTTGCGCACTGTGACCCGTAAGCTTTGAAACTCACCGCGTCCTCTGTCGCCCCTCAGCACAGCCGTGCCATCATGAAATGATGATAGTTCCTGTGAGAGTACAGCAACACGAGATGAATACTCACATTAACTAAGATATCCGTGAGAGGGTGAATTGGATATATAATGAATTTCCACGATTTTAAGTTTGTCATTCGCAGATCTGTAAAAGACGTCCCTTTATGGGAAGCGTAGTAACTTAAAGTAACTAACAAATCCGCAGTTTTGACATGGAAATTTGCATAGGTAAGCTACCGTAGCTCATGATGAAAATCTGGCGTCTTAGCAGAAATCGTCACTTCTTATTCTTCCTTATGATTAGTTATACCTACCTTCACTTAATCGCTCTAATACGTTATGCATTCATCTCTATGTATCTAGGGCAAATTCGTGACACGGCTAATTTCGTGATATTTTTATTTAAATTTATCATGAATTTATACCAGGTACAAATGTAATTTTGATGTTATAGTAAAAAAAAAAAAAAAAAAAAAAACCTGCCCGTTTCAGACTTGACAACTCTTAAGTTTACTTAATGGTCATACAAAAGAAACTGCCAAATGTGTTGCTTATTCAAAATCAGTCATTATAATTGGTGACATTAAAAACAAGTTCATTTTCTCGCACTCACGCGCTGTTTCAGTGCAGCAATATAATTATGTCTCCTTCTTCTTGTCTTTCAGCAGAAATAATGCTAGGAGCATGTGAACATCGTTCTTCATGCCGTGAACTGAAAAAAAATTGAGTGAAGTGTTTCGGGCAACTTTTAAAAATCCCATCAACATATAACTTAAAGTATTAAGTTATAAAGAAAGACAAGGTTAGATTTTGTTAGAAAAGAATGACATTTTGAGCACTAACATTTACTAGAAAAACTGTTCTTCTTTATTTGTCTTTATTTCCTAGTTATTTAAGGTTGTATGAATCTCATTTATAGTTTTAGGTAATTTAGGCATAACTTTCAAAAGGATATTAAACATCGATTTTCTAATTAGTTTTAGGTCAGTATTAGTTAAAGTTTGTATATCACTCTTCTTCTTGTGTCAAGTCATTTCATTCGAAACTATGGGACCGAGTTAGGTTTACTGAGATACATACTATGGAACCGAGATGGATTGTATACAAATTATTGCTCGTGGTAACGGGACCTAGTTAGGACGCAGCGTTTTCAATGGTAAGCACTGACATTGTAGACCTATACTTTTTGGTGAAAAATATAAACTTATCAATGCACTGATTATATAACATAGCCTTATATTGTGAGGTTATTTTCTTAGCATTTTTTCTCATTCCACGAGGCCATTTTTTATCTTTAAATTTGTTCTTAAGTTATAACAAAATTCTCTGGTGGAAAAAATATCAAATGCATGAAACGTAAAATATTTGTGTGTGTGTGCGTGCGTATGCATGCGTGTGTGTATTCATGGCATCTCTGATATATTTTGCACGTCGTGCATGTTGCGGAGAGCAGCAGTGCTGTCATGGAGACCATACGGGGCCATACATTGTATGAACCTACAATTGTTTTAATTAATCGTATGGGGAAAAGAAAATTTTGTTTGTACGGAGCCATACGGAATATAGGTGCCTAAGTTTTGTACGCGGAGATCTGTACAGATCTTAGATCAGTGGTCGTCAGCACTCGCTGAAATGTGCAAAGGGTAAGCGGTGCCGTCCCGTGTGCACCGTCGTGCAGCAGGAAGAGGTAGAGAGCATACCCGCTAGCAGCTACGAGTGCACCATGGTGCACTATGTTTTCCGCGGGTAAGAGACGATAGACTCAGAGTGCTCTGCGCTGAGGACCGCTGTCTTAGATCATCTCTTGCCGTTCCTAGTGCATTTTGTTTGATGTTCATAAACAAAAATTGTCCATCTCTGTAGCACTGGAATCCAGAATTATATAAAATAATGGTTGAAAAACAAGAAGTGCTGCAAATATACACTCCAAGATTCATCGAGACAAGTGTGCATCTACGGTGGAGCTACATGGTGTATTCTTTAAACCAAACTTGTACAATTAAAATGTAAAGCAAAACAATTTCTTTACTTCTTCTTTAATATCAAAGAAATCATTAAATGATAGTCAGAGAGATAGAGAGAGGAGAGTAAAATATATTTCAAGGGAGAAAACAAGGGGTGGGGTGTATGGCCAAGAAAAAAAAATACCATGACAGCACTGGATAGCAGACAATCGCAGAGTCAAATGTGAAAAGAAATTATAATATAAGTGATATCAAAGAGCTAATTGATTGTATCTGAAACAATGGAAAACTACCGCAGAGAAACCTTGTCTTTTTATTTGCAAGTTCGAGGAGGACCAGGAAGGGACCAAAGTAGCAGTCAAGGAGAATGACATTTACAGTCTCTAGAGTGAGTTAGAAGAGGTAGATAGCGAAGCAGCAACATCTTGAGGAGCCAATCAAAGAAGATCTGTGCATAAAGAAAAACCCAATGAAAAACCTAATGTGAATCTTGCTCAGGAAATTTCGAGAACGACAAGCGTGGTGAAAGATGGATTCAGTGTGTCAATTGTGATCAATTGTTTCATGATATATACCAATACCTTTCAAAATACAGAAAAAAATTTAATTGTTTGTGTTGTAGGCCTAGGTACCAATCTGACTGTGGAATTTAAAATTTGACAAATATGCCTAAATATTTTGAAATTAGGATTATGACGAAAATACCCTTGAACTAGGCCTATCACGAAATTATACCAGCCCTTCTAGAGTGCTAAAGTTATTTGTTTATTTGTATTGCTTGTTTGTCATTATTGTATAAATTTATTTGACGTAAAAATGCTGACATGTAATTTCCTGAAACCTGATAATGTACAGCTGTAAAAAAAAAAGTGGCCGCACTCGTGAACAGCGAATATTTTCAAAGTCCACTTCGGGTCGAGGCGATGTTACACGATGCATGTGCTTGTACAAGCAGTTCCGGAACTATGAAAGTATTCCATATCTGCTCCTCGCAAACCAGCGCTAGAGTGCTTGTTTAATGATCCAAAGGTTCTGGGTTCGCGCCTTTTTCAAGTTTTCATTTTATTTTTTAATCGTTCTTTAGCGATGTAAATGCTATTCAAATTATCATTTATATTCAGTTATCGTTCTTGATGGATATCACGTTATTTATATTTTGTTATCGTTCTTTAGAGATATGAATAAAATTCAAGTCATCATTTGTATTCTGTTATCGTTTTATAACGATATGAATAATAATTATTACTATTGTAGCTACAGTATCTCCAATGGGGGTTAGCCCTATTTTACATATGTATGTTAGGGCTATAGTTTTATACACAAAAAAGATTAGCATAAAGAGAAATGGAAAAGAAAATTAAATTAGCTTACGCGATGTAAACAAAACATAAACAATCCGTAAATTAGGCATTGCGATTGCAAAACAAATATCAGTTATCAATTTGAAACATACAAAAACATTAACAACACACATACGTAACACTTCTATAACACAAATATGCAGCTTTCCGTACCATACATCATAAATTAATACACAATAGTCACACAGACACAATCAAACTTTAATTACGACATTGCGACGACATCAAGCATCCCATAACTGACTCACATACATAACAAATCAAGCATCCGTTGCAACACATACACTTCAACATAGTAACCACACTTTTAAAAGTTACAAATTTGGCTCCAAGAAGAATAAATAGGACACTGTTACTAATTACTATTCTTCTACAATTTCTTAAATACATCTGTAATAAATCTGTGAAATTCCGATATGAATAATATTCACGTTTTTTATATTGTTATCGTTCTTTAGCGATATAAATAATATTCAAATTCTCATTTATATTGTTTTCCTTCATTAGCATTATAAAATAATATTCAAGTTATTTATATTGTTATTGTTCTTTCGCAATATAAATAATCTGTATTTTATGTAAGTAATTATTATAACACAAATAAACATCTTTCTTTGTAAAATAGGTTATTTTATTTAGATAATTAAATACGTATTATATAATATCTTATATTAATTAAACAAACCGATATTTATCATTTATATTGTGTTATCGTTCTTTAGTGATACTGTATAAATAATATTCAAGTTATTTATATTGTAATCGTTCTTTAGCGATATAAATAACATAAATTTAATATTAGGTTTGGAAAAATCCAGTTGCATAATACTGGTATTAGTTTTTCTTTTTGTATTATTATTTATTACATTATACTATCTTGAACCACAACAAAATGAAAAGGAGTAACGAGGAATTGAACCTGAGACGTTGACATCTAAATTCCGACGTTCGTCCGCTGAGCTACGAGGGCAAAAGTGTGGAAACATTTTCGGAAAAATTGGCCCAATCACACTCTAAGATTTTCTGATGATTCGTAGAAGCTAGTCCAGGATGCGGGGGGCAAAGGCTAATTGAGATTTCCCGATCTCTGATAGGGTCAAACATCCTGATATAATTAACATTTAACTCTTGCCGTGACTTTCGGTGAAGTCCGGAGGGCCCAATTAGTCAAATCCACTCTCCTCATCTCCACGCTTGGGCCCCCTGGAATTTAATAAGATGCGAAAGAGATAGTGATGAGCGGAAAGCAACGGGATGTTACCGCATTTAGGCCTATCCTACCCAAGAAAAACTGCAAATATGAACAAAGGAAGCTTTTAATAGAAGAAGAAGGATATTCTGCGGACCTCTGGAAAAAGAACTAAGGAAGAGACTAGTGAAGTGCTTTGTGTGGAGTGTGGCATTGTATGGGGAAGGAACATGGACATTACGACGAAATGAAGAGAAACGAATTGAAGCATTTGAAATGTGGATGTGGAGAAGAACGGTGCGTGTGAAGTGGACAGATAGAATAAGAAATAAAATTGTGTTTGAAAAAGTGAGTGAAGAAAGAATGATGCTGAAACTGATTAGAAAGATAAAAAGTAATTGGTTGGGTCTCTGGTTGAAAAGAATAATAGACGACATTAGGATATGCGGATCATATGCGGAGAGTAAGAGGAAGGCAGAAAATAGGAAAGATTGGAGATTGCTGGGTTTGCAATGAAAGACCTGCCCATGGACAGAACACTTATGTATCTATGTTCAGAATGCCTGGAATATCGTGTCTAAAAACAGTCGCTATTTGCAAAGACTAGTCAATTCCATGCCCACTCGACTGCAAGATGATCGAGATAAGAGGAAGATAGACTAAATATTGAATTGTGGCTTTTTGTTTTGTTTTTTGAACGCTTAATTGTTTGAATATTTTAAGGCCGGCGCCAGTAAATTTGTTTTGTTTATGCCACGAAAGATATTTATATTGAGAATAAAATCTTTTTTCTTTCCATTTGCAGCCACAATATCATAATGATAAAGTCATGGTATAATATATAAATGAACCTGATGTTAATTACTAAAATAATCGTAAAAGAGAAAGGAGCCATTATGTATAGTTTGTCTCTCTCAAAAACATAACAAAAAAGAACATAAAAAGCACGTGGTTGTAGTCGAACGCAGGACCTCATGAATAAGAGGCCTGAACGCTACCATTATGCTATCGATAACACACAAAATACTTCAATTATAACTGTAGATATCAGGCAACGTGGTCCAACAACATGTAACATCGCCTGTCTCCGAATTGTAGCGAAGATACCCGAAGGGAAGTTTGTTTCAGGAGAGCGGCCACTTTTTCTTTTGACAGCTGTACATGCATTAAAAACATTCATTTTTTAAACTTGAAACTAAAACCTTCGTATCACGAAATTAGCCGAGTCTGCCCTATATTTCGTTCCACAGTGTTTCACAGGAGACGTAAACATTGCCGGCGGAAGACGGGAGAAAGTTACTGGCTAATCAACCAATGGCAGAGGTCTTATTTCATACTTATATTGACGTTGGGCGGTCTGAAGCGTTCTACCTCCGTCAAACTTCAAGGTAAGCCTGAAACGTGGCCCCTGCCATTGGTTGATTAGTAAGTATTTTTCTCACTTCCTCTGCCCGCAATGTTTTCGTCGCCTGTCAGACATTAAAGGGTTTAATCGATGTTTTGTTATTTGAAGTGTTGTATCAGTGAAGTGTGTTGTGTCAGTGACGTGTACTGTGTCAGTGAAGTGTGTTTTATAGTTTTTAGTGGTAGAGCAAAATATTTGAACAGTGGAATGTTTTCGAAGTGTTGGTGAAATCAGATTAGTATCAATGAAATGTGTCGTAGTTCCAGTGCAGTGAGTGAGTTGACAGCGAAATGAGTGTAGTGCTGAAAGGTACTTGTGCATGTATGAACATATCATACTCGTGGGTTTTATTTCGAACTTAGGGTAAAGATACAAATTAGATTTATTTTTTTTGTTAGTGATCGTGCTTCATTTAATTTAGAATGCTCCTTGTTAATATTATTATACTATGATGACGATTATTATTATTATTATTATTATTATTATTATTATTATTATTATTATTATTATTATTATTATTATTTACTTACAAATGGCTTTTAAGGAACCCGGACGTTCATTGATTATTATTATTATTATTATTATTATTATTATTATTTATTACTAACTTACTTAGCCTACAAATGGCTTTTAAGGAATCCGGAGGTTCATTGCCGCCCTTACATAAGCCCGCCATCGGCCCCTATCCTGTGCAAGACTAATCCACTCTCTATCATCATATCCTACCTCCCTCAAATACATTTTAATATTATCTTCCCATCTACGTCTCGGTCTCCCCAAAGGTCTATTTCCCTCCGGTTCCCAACTAACACACTATATGCATTTCTGGATTCGCCCATACGTGCTACATGCCCTACCCATCTCAAACGTCTGGATTTAATGTTCCTAATTATGTCAGGTGAGCAATACAATGCGTGCAGTTATGCGTTGTGTAACTTTCTCCATTCTGTAACTTCATTCCTCTTAGCCCCAGATATTTTCCTAAGAACCTTATTCTCAAACACCCTTAATCTCTGTTCCTCTCTCAAAGTGAGAGTCCAAGTTTTACAACCATACAGAACAACCGGTAATATAACTGTTTTATAAATTCTAACTTTCTGATTTTTTGACAGCAGACTAGATGACAAAAAAGCTTCTCAACCGAATAATAACACACATGTCCCATATTTATTCTGCGTTTAATTTCCTCCGAATATCATTTATATTTTGTTACTGTTGCTCCAAGATATTTGAATTTTTTCACCTCTTCAAAGGATAAATCTCGAATTATTGAATTTCCTTTCGTACAATATTCTGGTCACGAGACATAATCATATACTTTGTCTTTTCAGGATTTACTTCCAAACCTTCTCTTTACTTGCTTCAAGTAAAATTTCCGTGTTTTCCCTAATCGTTTGTGGATTTTCTCCCAACATATTCATATCATCCGCATGGACAAGAAGCTGATGTAACCCATTCAATTCCAAAACCTGTCTGTTATCCTGAACTTTCCTAATGGCATATTCTAGAGCGAAGTTAAAAAGTAAAGGTGATAGTGCATCTCCTTGCTTTAGCCCGCAGTGAATTGAAAAAGCATCAGATAGAAACTGGCCTATACGAACTGTGCTGTAAGTTTCACTGAGTTTCTTGGGAATACCAAATTCAATAAGAATATTATATAAAACTTCTCTTAACCGAGTCATATGCCTTTTTGAAATCTATGAATAACTGATGTATGACGATTCATCGATGTCTGACAAAGAAGGCTATTCTCTCTTCTATGACATTTGAGGTTCCGAAATTGGACGCCTACAAATAGAAAAATACAACGGATTTCTGTATCACTGAGGATGTAGCAAGAGATTGTCTTGCCATTATATACAACTCAGTTTGTGTAGCCTGCCCTAAGCGTGCTCAGAAACAAAATAAAGAAAAAAATTGGATTCAATTCTTCAGTGGAATAACTTTATACATTCTTAACATTTCTTTTCTCATGCCGTATTCTAAAGCACGCTGTACTGTTCGGCAGCAATGTCTGAATCCAGTTAGCAATATAAGAGCAATAATAAGAACACAGGAATGAGTTATTGTGACTGGTGCTTCGTAAACTGCGCCGCTACCGTAGCTGCCGATGATCTGGTTGTAAATTCATCCCGCACTGCGCTGACAATTAGAGCTCCTCGGCTCTGCCCAATTTGTTCAAGAGGAAGAGACAATTTATTGGCGCGGCGCGGGCCCAACACCCAATAGTCGTAATCTAATCGGCCGCTCTTGATGGTAGCGCGACCATTAGACCGCGCAGATTGAAATACGACGACGTGAACGGTTCTCAATGTGTGGACCACGATATTGATGTCGTTGTTTGTTTAGTAAGAGATTTTCAATATGTGGCCCACGATGCTGTTGTCTGTTCACTAGTATTTCTCAAGACCCCTGCGGTGATGAGTGGTCACGCAGGTGGTATGGGTTCGAGTTCCGGTCAGGCCTGGGACTTTTCGTGGAAAACTCCAGTAACACTTGTTGCGGACAAGGTCGCAGTTGGGTTTTCCTCTGGGTTACCCCATTTCTCTACACAAGGCATCTACATCATTCTGTCAACCTTTCTCCATTTCGTCATCATTCCACTGCAATCCCCGAACGCCGGTTGGCGACGCACGGAGACGAGTGGGGTTACCTGCAAGAAACCTGAGTATGCAACGTACCATAGTATAATCGGCCGGTGTGGGTTTGGGAATGCGTCTAGCTTGAGGGTTAGTGCAATAGATCTTGAAAGATCGCAGTGCTGGGTCATAGTGCCCCCTTCCGAAATTCCATTCTATTCCAAGCGTTTCTCAACATCTGGGACACGAAGCTGTTCTCTATATTTAAGTTAACGGTTCTCAGCGCGTGGACAACACAGTTTGCTTACTGAACGATTCTCAGCATATGGATTATGATGCTGTTGTCATAGTTTGTTTAGTGAATAGATTTCAATATGTGTATCATGATGTTGTTGCCATATTTTATTTAATGAACAGATCTTAATTTGTGGATCATGATGCTGTTGTCGTAGTTTTTTTAATGAACAGATCTCAATGTGTGGATCATGATGCTGTTGTAGTTTTTTTAGTGAACAGATCTCAATGTGTGGATCATGATGCTGTTGTCGTAGTTTTTTTAATGAACAGATCTCAATGTGTGGATCATGATGCTGTTGACGTAGTTTGTTTAGTGAACAGATCTCAATGTGTGGATCATGATGCTGTTGTCGTAGTTTTTTTAATGAACAGATCTCAATGTGTGGATCATGATGCTGTTGTCGTAGTTTGTTTAGTGGATACATTTTAACTTGTGGGTCATGATGTTGTTGCAGTTTGTTTAGTGATCAGATCCCAATGTGACAATCATGATGCTGTTATAGTTTGTTTAGTGGACATTTTAAAGTGTGGATCATGATGTTGTTGTAGTAGTAGTTTGTTTAGTGGATACTTCTTAATGTGTGGATCATGATGTTGTCATAGTTTGTTTAGTGAGTACCACAGTTCTCAATGTGTGGATTATGATGCTGTTGTCATAGTTTGTTTAGTAAACAAGTTCTCTATAGCACGATATTATCATAGTTTGTTTAGTTAACGATTCTTAACGTGTGAATAGCTATTCTGTCGTTTCTCTACAGTAATCGGTTCTAAACATATTGACCGCGATGTTGTTTGTTGAATGAGCGGTTCTCAACCAGTGGATCACATTGCTGTTATCATTTGCTTAATTAGTTGATCAAAATGTGTGGACCAAAACGCTATTATTATCTCAGCATGTGGATCGCAATGCTACTCTTCGAAGTTTATACAGAGTGTAACAAAAGATACGTCAGAAATTAAGAGATACATTCCTCACATATAGAGGATTAAATATGTTATGAGAACAGAGATTAAGGGTGTTTGAGAATAAGGTTCTTAGGAAAATATTTAGGGCTAAGAGGGATGAAGTTACAGGAGAATGGAGAAAGTTACACAACGCAGAGCTGCACGCATTCTATTCTTCACCCGACATAATTAAGAAAATTAAATCCAGACCTTTGAGATGGGCAGGGCATGTAGCGCGTATGGGCGAATCCAGAAATACATATAATGTGTTAGTTGGGAGGCCGGCGGGAAAAAGACCTTTGGGGAGGCCGAGACGTAGATGGGAAGATAATATTAAAATGGATTTGAGGGAGGTGAGGGATAATGGTAGAGACTGGATTAATCTTGCTCAGGATAGGGACCGATGGCCGGCTTATGTGATGGCGGCAATAAACCTCAGAGTTTCTTAAAAGCCATAAGTGAATAATAATAATAATAATAATAATAATAATAATAATAATAATAATAATAATAATACGATTTGGAAGATTTACACTAACAAACTTATATTTCTCCACATATGACCATGAATATCTTGATAGAAATTGGTGCATACACTCGAATTTAACATTTTTTTTAAGAAATTAGAAAAATCCGATGGGATTTGTAATTTTTATTCATGTTTATAAAGCTTAAAATCTCATAAAAATTAAATTTTTAGAAATTCTTTGTTTGAGTGGAAAATCGAAACGAATTATTATTATTTATTATTATTATTATTATTATTATTATTATTACTATTACTATTACTATTACTATTACTATTATTATTATTATTATTATTATTATTATTATTATTATTATTATTATTATTATTATTCCTCGGGATTGTTGAACGTAGAACAATTATACAGACCCAACTCATAAGTTACTGGAACCTACCGCACACAAGGGCGGCTAATGGGGTGTAATGAAGTATTAATGTGTGTCCTCTGAACGCGAGTGGCCTTGTCAAGTGGCGTCCCTTTACACTGCAGGACCGCTTCATGAGCAACCGTTTCTTAGAAAGAAATCTTCCTGCTGGCTTCCATTAATTTTAGAGAAGTGCTCGAGCTTTCGGCTTTGATAACCTTAGTCCTGTGATCGCTGTGACAGCGAGAGCAACTTCTTGACAATTTAAGAACTGTTTAATATCGAGAAATTTGAAGATCATCAAGAACTAAGAATAAGAAGCCGACCAGTTCTACGATTTTCAAACGTCACTTGAAATTATATGAGGCCATTAAAGTATATGTATAATTGTACGTATGTATATTGCGTCGTTCTAAGTAGGATAGCGGTTATCATGCTTGCCTTTCGATCCGATGTTGAGGGGTTCAAACCCGGCCGAGGAGAAGTAATGTTCAAGGCTATAAACATTCTGAGCAATGCTTCTTTCGTAAGGTAAGTAGAAGTGAGAGCCCCAGAAGAAGGCTGTCTCTGAATGAGAGGACCGCTGGAAACATTTACCGTCCATATCCCGCTCATCTACCGTTCGTCATTCGGGGATTAAAGTTGCTTTCTAGTATTTGATTCAAGTAACACATCTGGGAAAAAGTACAAATATTTATTCTGATTCAAGTGCGTTGAGAGTAATTCAAACATTAACATTACTGACCTCAATGAAGGGCTAACCATGTACAATATGGCGGTTTAGAATGACTAAATCTGATCAGATTATGAGTTTGGCAAGGCGGTTTAAAGTCTCTAAAAGGGGTGCTGATTAATAATTTTTTTCCTGCCAATTGGAGCAACTTCGGCAGCAAGCTGCCGATGTTGCTCCATGGTAAGAAAGAAGGGTTCTGTATTGTTTGTTAACTATATAAAATAAGTCATTATGAGATTTAAAGTAATTTAAAGCAATTATACATTTCAGTTGCCTATTTATTACCGGTAAAATGGTTCGAAATTACAACAAGAGGAAAACTGAAAACAAATATGACCACGACGCTGCTTTAGCAATGATTGAACCTGTTTATACAATACTGTAAAAAACTGTAAAAAAACAAAGTAACCTAAAACTATACAAGTTTACAGAGATAAAAGGTGAACAATACACAGACTACATAGATTCCTCATAATGTGTGTAAAAGAATGATAATAATTATAGTGCTATGCAATGTAAAGCTATCCTGTATGTATGTATGTATGTATGTATGTATGTATGTATGTATGTATGTATGTATGTATGTATGTATGTATGTATGTATGTATGTATGTATGTATGTATGTATGTATTATATCTTTAATCGACATATCCATTCATTAACACTAGTATTAATCGAACGAGAAGTGGAGTCGCGGGCGTAATGTGAACTATAGCCATGACATATACGAACGCAGGAACAATACAAGTGGCGCTCCGGGCTGCAGAACTCCACTGGACTCGGTCGAGTAATAAATACATACTGTATAGGCCTAAGACTGTAAATAACGTAACTTTTGACCTGTTTCTTAATGTTATACATAGCGATTCAAAAATATTTCTATAATCCTTGGGGATGAGTTCTCCACACCTAGACAAGGAAAAAGTCATATTACTTACGTCTGGGAATGTCAGATTTATGAGTTTTAATAGAAAGATTACAATCAACACCAAACTTACAGATGTTATATTTTACTTCAAACTCAGAATACATTCACAGTAGCACAAGGCCAATGTAATAAACTTTTAGATCAATTGCTTATCTACGGTACTCATAATGCATAACAAATGCTCAAAATGTCTTCCACATGCAAGCATAGACTCGTCGGATCATGACCACTTTCAATGTACGAGTAATAAGTAGGCCTACCTACATCAGCAAGTAAAGTTGTTGTCAACATCAATTGAATAGGACAATTGATTGGGTCAACAATATGTTGAAATTGTACCTCAAAACTCAAGCGTTGAATGTAATCTTTTGATTATAACTCAAAAACAAAACATATCCAGATATCGACCTATGTTTATATGACTTTTTCTCTCCTTTTACGAACGCAGAGAACTCGCTCCAAAGGTACTGGGAGTTCTATGCAGACCGGTCCCACTCCAACCTCTACCTAATAAAATCTGTTGTCGGGCGGCAAGCGATTGTACACCGGCGTACGGACAGGTCCGTGCACGTTTCCCTACGCAGACAGCTCCCATTCCATCCTTTACCGTAGCTTCCTCGGGACATGCGCTCCTCACTACCGTCAGTAAGCCGCCTGAACATTACTACTGGTCTGCATAGGAACTCTCTGTGTATATATAAGTAGGCCTACATAAGAATCACTTTGTATATGCTACCTACATTTAACATGTGAATTAGGAGTCTAGCTATGATGGACACAAACTGGCAGGTATCCTGGTAATCACATTTCCTTTTTTTATTTTCTTATTCTTGTATGCGAAATATAATACCCAGGAAGTGATTTGGGACATAACGTCTGTCTCTCCGTCCATGTACAGAAATTTCTCATAAAATCTTATGCGAATTTTATTCACATCAGTCAATTTACACGGAAATGATTCACGTGAAATATTAAGTTGATGTATCAATTCGTAGTGATTTTGTTAAATCGAATATTATTTATTTTACAGAAACAAAATACACTAATTAAACATTAATAAAAAATTCTTTATTGTTTATGACTGACTCCCAACGTTATGTCGATTCCACGCCTAAAGATATCAGGTGGTTTGGATTTGAGGAAATCGACAAGTCAATTTCGAAGAACAGCTTCGTTATTAGCTAACATTCCCCGAAGATTATTGGATAGGGAGCGAAAAAGATGAAAAGATAATCTAGCAAGATCAGATGAATATGGTGCATGTGCAATAACCTCATAACCGAGCTCTTGGATAATCACTTTTGTAATGTTAGCATTAGGCCTATGCAGACGGGTATTATCATGCTGCAAAATCACCTATGCAACCTTTCCAGTCGTTTTTCCTTGAATTGCAGCCTCAAGGCGACTGAGTTGTTGGCAATAAGTCTGAGCAGTGACGGTTACATTCCTCGGAAGCAATTCATAATAGATGACGCTTTCTTTGTCCCACCAGATGCACAACATTGGCTTATGTGGACGGACACCAACTTATACAAGGGGAGTTAATTTTAGGTCAGAGCTCAACCATTTCCTTCTGTTCTTGATGTTGATGTAGGCCTAAAGGAATCATTTTTCATCACCAGTAACAATTTGAGACAAAACGAACGATGTTGCTGACGATCTGAACGGTAACGAGCAAAAAGGAAGCGCAAATGGTAGCACGTTGATTTTATATGTTTTCACTCAAAACGTAGACCTACGCATGATACGCACTCATCCAAGTTTTTTAACGCTGTCCATGGAATGCAAATGTCACACAATGGATTACACTGTGTAACAAAAAAAACCTTTTGGTTTGTTTAAGTAAATTTTATGCATTTATTGGATAAATTAGATCACAAATAAGATAAACTGGGTACTCCTACCTTCTTGTAATCGTTTCTCTGTTCCTAGTGGTCAATTATGTAATTTAATAGTTTACGTAATATTTGCTCAGCACATCTTCTGTATTTTTTGTAATATTCAACTTATATTTATAGAGTTAATCTAATTTACTGCTTCACAGACAAGGTTGATTAATAATGGTGTCTCCCAGTGATTTTAAGCATGATCCAGACTGGTTTTGTTACGTGTGCGGGTCTTTCTGATCTCCAGAGTGGTGAAGAACAGACTCAAGTATGCCAACTATTCCCCTCAGACTACAAGTCATATTGCGGCGTACCTATGCGTGATCAAGACAAAATTGGGCACCACATGTTGTGTGCAGGAGCTGTAGATTCATTCTCGAGGCCTGGTACAGAGGACAGAGCAGAAGAATGAAGTTTGGTATACCTCTAATCTGGTATGAACCAGCAGATCACCTGCATACCTGCTATTTCTGTGTTGTTGACTTATCCCATCACAGAAGAGGTACGAAAACAATGTGTTCGAATATCCGGATCTACCATCATCACTCAGGCCTATTGCACACAACGAGGACCTTCTGGTTTCTCCTCCTCCACGACGGCAGTAGTCTGACTTTTCCAATAGTGAATCGTGTCAGCAAGGAAGAGGACTTCTCAGAGGATGCAGAGGCTACACCTCACTTTCCCACTCAAAAGGAGTTAAACGATTTAATCAGAGACTTAGGATTAATAAAATCCTGTGCAGAACTTTTAACATCAAGATTAAAAGTAGTGGAACATTTTGAACTAGAGCTGCAAGGTATCCGGACAAGAGGAAGTGTCACCAAACGTTCTCACAATACTTCACTCTCGCTAACAAACTGTGTTATTGCCATAATGTGGGGGACCTGTTAAAGAAATATGGTTTCCCTATGATCCAAAAGACTGGCAGCTCTTCATTCACAGTTCGTGCAAGAGTCTGAAAGCTGTCCTCCACAATGGCAACAAGTGTCCCTCAATTCCAATTGCTCATTCAGCCCATCTTAAAGAAGATTACTCCAATGTCCATCAGCTTCTGCAGATGGTTAACTATGCAGAAAAACAGTGGAATGTATTAGTGACTTAAAAATGATTGCGTCTTTGATGGGACAACAAGGTGGATGCACAAAATATCCCTGTTTTCTCTGCCTGTAAGCTAGAAGGGATATAGCCAGGCATTTTCAGACCAGTGCAAGTGAATGGCCATTGAAGACGGAGTTTGTAGTTGGTGAGAAAAACAGGTGGGAACTCTCTGTGAAGGAAAACAAGATTCTGATGCCTCCGCTTCACATTAAGGTTGGCCTCATCAAGCAATTTGTAAAAGCACTAGATACAAATTCAGATATCTTCAAGTATCTGTCTTCCCCAAACTCTTAGAGGTGAGGGTCAAGGGAGGAATTTTTGTGGGTACTCTGGTGAAGAAATTACTTCACGATGATGAATTCATTGTGAAACTTCTACCTATACAAAGGGGAACCTGGAAAAACTTCCGTGATATAGTGAAAGGTTTTCTGGGTAATCGTAGAGTGGACAATTACAGGGAGGTGATGCAGGGTCTTCTGAAGAATTACAATGCAATGGATTGCAGAAAGTCACTCAAGTTACATGTCCTCCAGTCGCATCTAGATGTTTTCAAGTCACACATGGATGCATACTCTGAGGAATAGGGCGAAAGATTTCATCAAGGAAAGAGATAGACTACCAAGTACAGTATAGTGAGCGAATGCTTGGCGACTACATTTGAGGATTGATCAGAGTCTGATGTAAGCTACAAGAGAAAAAGTAGGGGGGGGGGGACATTTTTAGACACTGTGAATATCTTTCCATGATGTGAAAGTGTTTTAACCTACAAAAGGGAGAGTAGGAAAAAATACATCTTTAGACACTCTGTGTAATGCGTTTTTAGGACGTGTAAGTGTTTTAATGTACTTTCATAACTTCTGCACATTTGCTCAGCCCCTGTATAAGTTTTCTGCCTTAATATAGAAAAAACTATTATTGTAAACTCACTTATATTGCACAAAAGGAAGATATTTTCTTGAAATTAAGAAAATCGATCCCATATCTCTAAAAACAATTTCACACATGAGAAATTGATGTTTTCTTGTGTTTTGCAACATACTGAATTAGAAACAGCAAAAAATTAACTTAAACCAAATCATTGTTACACAGTGTTATTGGTCACAATTCATCACATTAAAGCGTTCAAACAGTCTTAGTCAGATTTGGGTGATCTTCCTGAACGTGAAATATCATTAATGTCAAAATGGCCCTTTTTAAACGAGAAACCCATTTTAATGTGGTACTTTCCCCGATAGCAATAAACGGCACAAATGGTTATAGCGGCCTCCAATACTTTACTCCTCGGTTAAACTCAAACAAAAGAATATGTCGGAAACGTTATTTTTTTTCTACTTGACACTTCATTTTCTTTAGTCTATAATTAGCCTAACACAGACTTTCTTAAAAATTAAAAAATCCAAGATTTACCGGTATTCAGTAAGTTAATACTATAACATTAAAATGACAAATGACAAGTAACAAACAAAATTTTTACAAAGCCCTATTGTCATGAAAAGAGAAAAAAGCTACGGACTTATAGGTACATTAACCTGTTATAATTATTAATTTAGTAATAAATTAATGAATGGGTCAATGTTTATTAAAAATACAATGACGATACACTTTAAACAAAATCCAACGATATTCTTCTTCATTTTTGTGTAACATAGAATAAATTATCAATAAAATGGTATATATAGCCTATAGCTTATTTCTTATCATAGAAAAATATTAAGCAAGTTAATTTTACTATTATGTACAGAATTATTTCTACACTTGGTTGTCTCTTCATCAAATTTCTACCACATTCAGCAAAGCGGAATCATCACAAAGACCACAATGGAGTTCGTTATTTCTTAAAGAATTGAGGTCACTAGTTCTCACGTTAGTACCTTCTCTTCTTATGCGTGCGTAAATATCCACATTAGTAAATGAATGATGAAAAAACTGGAGTGAGACAAGTGGCCAACAGGCTTGGAACTCGCATAGACACTTTCAGTCACAAATTCTCTTTCAAAGACGCGCGCTCGCTTATCATTCAATTGTCTCTCCTCCGATTTTCCATTCGTTTCCTGGTTTTTACGAATGCAGTAACTGTATAACACTACAGACATATTTCATGCTGTATTTTTTGTATGGCAGCATTATAAAACAATTGCTAAAGAAATAGCATATCAAATTTATAAAGATGAGTACATACTTTGAAATCATGGTCTTTGAAGGAAAAGTTGCTATGACACAATTAGGCCTACTAGCCTATTGTATGGAAAACCGTGCACTAATTTCCCCCCTCCCTTTGGGACTTAGTGAAGTGAATTTTAATGGCAGGCAGAGTAACTATCTCATGCCCCCATGTTTTAGATTGCTACCAGTGCACTTCATTAGAACCAGGTACCCAGCTTCGAAGCCGTTAGCCCTGTGAACTTACAATATATTTATTTTCCCCTATTATCATAATACGGGGTTGTTATCTAAGAAATTAGCAAGTTCTTTGTGATAGTAGAAGAGAAAGAGTGGGGGAAGGGAAGTGGTCCGTGGCTCATTTCTTTTAGGGCTCATCCCGACATTTGTCTTATTGCTCAAGGGAAACCACGGAAAAACCTAGAGCAGGATGAGATGTCGTGCTGACGACAAGCCCATTGGATATAGTGGGGTCGGAATATGTTGAGGTGGGAGGTTTTGGTTTAATCATTATTCAAAGTACAAATACATTAAAGGTACATAAAAAATTGTTTACAATAAGAACAATGCATCTATGCTGCCAATAAAGTGATGACCCTGAAACAGAGAAATAACATTATTAGTGCATTAATAGACTTATCTGTGTGTAGAGTCAAGTGGTTATTTAGTGTTCAAGTTGGTATTCGTCTTGTACATTGTCGTTCCAAGCTAGAGGGTGGAGTACACTCTTAGGTCTTTTATGTTTATCTAATGCAGGATTGTAATTTCCTAGTGAAAAAATTAGTGGGTTTGTGCTGCTGTACGACTTGGTGTACGTGCAGAAGGCTTGATTTGAAATATATTCTTGAATTGTCGAAATTTCTAGTTCTTCATGAATCAATCTAACAGGAGTTACTCTAGGAAGTCCTGTGATGAATCTTAAAATTTTGTTTTGGAAAACTTGTAATTTTTTACGGACTGTAATAGGTGCATGTCCCCAAGCAGGACAAGCATATAGTATTACTGACCTAATTAATGTTTTATACAAAGTTAGAGCTGTGTATGTTTAGATGTCTACTTTTATTTAATATTGGATAAAGCTCCACCAGTCTAGAATTGGCAAGTCTGAGTTTTTGTAGTACATGTTCGGAGAAAGTGAGCCGTCTGTCTAGTGTTACTCCGAGATATTTAACTGAAGTTTTCCACTCGATTTGTGATCCATTTATGGCTAATTTTGTGTGATTTATGCCCGGTCTATTGAATTTATTTCTCCTGCTAAATAATATGGCTTGTGTTTTTGATATATTTAATTTAATTCTCCATCTGAGGAGCCATGGTTCAATGTCACGTAGGTGACCTTGTAGCCTATTAATGGCAACAGTTGGCTTCCACGATGCCGTGAGAAATGCCGAATCGTCCGCGTATAGCTCTAGAATGCTATTGTTGAAATTTTGATGAAAAGGTAGGTCATTAATATAAATTTGGAAAAGTATCGGTGCCAGAATGCTGACCTGAGGCACTTCAGCGTTAATACCTCGCGACGTATAATTGTAGGCCCTATATATAGTTGGTATGGTAATACTTTACGACAATGATGTGTTATGAACGATTTTGACCAACAATAAAGATTATTTATAATCCTGGTATACAAAAACTAAGTTTACGACCTCCGATAGTGAATTATTCTAGTCCTACAGTACATTTTCATTGATGTAAGTTTTAGACAAACCTCATTTTATTTCGTATTAATTGTGTTCTTGCTTATCCGTGGGGTGGCTCCCACCCATTACCACAGATAATATCAAGAGTTGGCTATAATTTAAAAACTTGTCCTCCAACGGTTTGATTTCAGACCACTCCTAGATATTTCAAAATAAAGAAATATACAGTACTTAGAATCTCATGAATCCCTAACATGTTTAATACTTATAAGTAGGTCTATCGATTTTGAAAACAGATTTCTTCGTAATTATAGGAAATGATAATAGAAATGACTATGAAAGCCTGTACAAATAGCTATTTTATTTGAATTCCTATAAAGCTGATTAAATATACTTAAATCTAGAAGTCACAGTAAAGTCAGATATCATACTTTCTTATATTAAAAGAATGTCCCTTGTATAGTCCTACAATCTAGGAAGAAAAATTTATCTTCTCATGTGAATCATTAGAAAATGACTTAATTTATGTAAATATCTTGAATGTATCATTACTGATCAACATTTAAAATGGCCTCATCACTTATCTTTGTAAGAGGCTTCGTAAAACAGTTCATAAATTCGTTAATCTTCGATACTACTTACCCATTTGAGCTCTACAAAATGTTTATTTTGCCATTCTTCGATCTATTATTCAATAGGCCTATGACATTATTGTTTGGAGTGGAAGTACAAAAATTAATCTCAGTCCGTTAAATCTACTACAAAAACGAATAATTAAAATTTGTTTGAAGAAACGTTTTGATTATCCACCTAAATTAATTTATTCTGAATTTAATGTGTTTAATATTGAACAAATTTATAAATATACTCCGTTAAAATTTTATCATAAAAATCGTAATAAGTTTATATTACAGGCACATAATCATGACACAAGACGAAATAATATTTCAACATTAGTAGAACCTAAATGTTTCACATCTGCTAGTCTAAAGTATAACATTAATTTTGGCCCTCGGTTGTATAATTCTTTAGCTAAATTACGCCCAGAACTTTTAACATGTAACCCACTAACATATAACAAGAAAATTAGACACGTGTCAATGTCTTCAATATGATTAAATAAATGTATAACCTATGTCTATGGATTAATCAGCCCATATTATATTTGTATTCTATAATTTCGGAATATATATTTTTCATAAATTATCCTACTTTATTAAAGTACGACATTATTCTTCTCTATGTTAATTGTATGTTATATAATTTCATTTTAGCTGTAATTTTACTTTTAGTTCCTATTTTATTTTATTTTCTATAGGCCTATTCCTCTTATATTAATAATGTATCTTAATTGCGACCGAACACGAGAGCTGCTCATACTGTCAAATATTATTGTATCCTCTTTTTATATTGATGTATTATTTTATTTATATTTCTATTGTTGTAATTATATTCATGGTTTCTTCAGTTATTTCCAGGCAAATGGCGGGATTGTACCTCTTGAAAGTCCGGCCATTGACGGCGATCCTTCCCTTAATCCTTTCATATGTGTGAGTGAATGATGTGTAATGTCTTAAATGTTTGTGTTGTATCGGAGGTGGCCCTGGCATTGAGCTGATCCCTCATCCGGGGAGGCCCTCCATGTCCTTGTGTGGTCAAAAAGTATGTATGTGATCCATAACTTAATACCTCTCCCGACAGGTCGCGGCCCTGTAAGGCCCGGGTGGCGTGGGAGAGGTTAAACTGAGAGAAAGAATAAGAAGAAGGAGTAATTATATTCTGTAGTCTGATGTATTACTCTGTATTATATGTTCTGTTCTGTATTATTATGTACTTGACCATGTTATAGCATCTTCCGATGCATTTTAAGTTTGAAAAAATTTAAATTTGTAAATCAACCATAATCGAGAATATTGTTGGTAACTTAATAAATAAACTGAAATGTTGCGAAAATCTTAAGACGTTTATTCAAAAGTAAGCCTTTGTGTATTTTTCGTGACACTTGTCATTTTTTCGAAGAAATCCTCGTATTTTTTCGGTCTTATATGATCACATAGGCTGCAGTGCAAATACCTAGCTCTCTGTTATCGTGGAACTCCAGCAGCTTCATATTAAGCTGCGTATAGCACGTTGATCATTATTAGGAAGGATATCATCAGATTCACGCTAGCCAGGCGCCCCGCACGCAACTCCTGCAGTGTACGTCTCCTCAGAGCCCGTTTCTACCTGCCTGACAGGGGTGCAACTCGGAGGCTTCACTTCTCTCCTTATTTCAAGGCGCTACTGACCCAGCTGGGGTGTTGCATTATTATGGAGGCAACATTCATTCTTAGCCCGGGCTTCCGGTGGATGATCAGCGAACTAACGTTTTTCGTATTCATAAACCAGTGTTAGCGATATGATATGATATGATATGATATGATATGATATGATATGATATGATATGATATGATATGATATGATATGATATGATATGATATGATATGATATGATATGATATGATATGATATGAATCCTGTACAAATAACCAATCGATAGCCGCGTCTAGTTTAGCACGCTCGTAGCGCGGGCTAGCGAAATGTCTATGAATAGCACCGTTTATTCGAGATACTCCTCTTTCCTTTATCTCCTTTTTATTTTGCTTTAAGAATTACACTAAGCCTGCTTCGTCCCATTCTTATGAATGGTGGTTATAAACTAATATCAGACATTCACAACTAACGATACTCCCTAGTTCTGTGATCGCAATGGTGCAAGGCTAATGCTTCAGACAATATAAGCACAGTCTAGTATACACAGCAGAGGTCTGCATCGAACGTTTTCGCTCGAGCGCCAAGTAGTTCATAGCATAATCAGGTAGATAGCGCACATGCATGATGAGTAAAATTGTCACGAGCGATAAATCCTCGAACGGTATAAGCCGAGCGTTAGACATTCGTTCTTGTTACATTGATAAACTGTGTAGTAACATCATAGGTGTTTATCATTTCAAAACTTTGCAGTGTTTAACTAACCTCTCCATAGTACAACTACAAAACTTGCTTTAAAATGCAATATAAATTATAAATGTTGTAGGTAAATTTCCCCCCCCCCCACACACAGGAGTGATTTTATTTTTGCCACATCTGATAGATGTTATTGGATGTAAATGTAGTTATTATAAACACAGTCACGAAGCATGAGTTGTGAGGATGCTAAGAACAATAGACTGAGCCGGTACTATTTCGCATTGCCTGTCATGAGACGATATTAGCGATTCTAGTGGTTAGCAACTATCTATGGATGCATATTTACTACGTATTGAGCTTCATGACTGCATATACTAGACTGTGATATAAGGGCAAACACATAGCAAAAGAGATGCACTTACAGTCTATGAGATGAAGATAATTTTCACTTCTTTTCCAGGAATCGAACACATTTCCGATAGATTTCCTAGATTTTAAATTAGAATTACCACTGATTAAGATAGTGGCTGGCACTATTATTGATATAATTATATTTTAAATATAAATCTGTCATTTGGCGTTTATTTTCAATGTCGTCATTACTCTGGTACCTTTAAAAACGCTCACGACATCGGTCCTAAAAATTTTAATTCCGAGGTTTGGAACATTCTTTCTCTACTTCCAGTTATCGACCAAGTCTTTGGCCTGGAAGTAGAAATTGGGAATGCCATTTCAAAAAACCGTAATTCAATTCACTTGAATGTAGTTGTTTTAATTGTTTGGCATCTCTTAAATGTTACCTGTAAGGTGTGTTACAAGATGAAAATTAGACCTACACAGCAAAATATGAAGAAAAGAAATTAATAACCAATTAATCAGTATAGCTACTATCGTAATCAAAAATCATCGGTTCGTTTAGTAATTATGACTCTTTCAATTTCCACATTACGAAAGTGAATCATACATTTTTTAAAGGAAGAATATGTTCCCATTAATTACGTGAACATTTTATAGGTGTACGCAGTTATACTTGGTCTGAAAATGTGAGGCTATCTTGGCACGCAATGGAAAGATGATAAATAATAAAAGTACAAAGAACAAGTTCGAGTGACAGTAAGCCTACTAGTTCGCTGCAACTGTAGATCTCAGAGTCCAGGACAACACTAGGATTCCCAAAATAGTTAGTAATCTATTTCATGATTTGATTATGATTAAGGCTATGATGACGCTTTTTTATATGTGTCTTATCTAATTATAATTTAATTTACTCACCCTGTTCTTTTCCACTTTGGATACTGTAAAACTGTCCATCTTCTATTGGGTACCATTCCTTGCCGTCGATCTATCCCATCAAACCCAGAGACGGGAGCGTCAGGCTGATCAGTTGATCCCTCACTTCCTTCTACAACCCGAGTCATACTAGAAGGCGGGTAGCAGTTCAGACATAGAAATGCGCTGTTACTACAGTACTTAAGGGGATAGGAGAAAGAGCGAGACACGAAACTAAACCAGGAACAGCAATAGGCGCGCGTGTAAGTTGCAACGGAATAGTCCGTCATTCGCTCGTACGCGCTTCACCGATACCAAGCGCACCTGATGAAGGAAAGTCTACTAAGCGAGGGTGTAGGCCTACAATGTGTACATAAAAGGAGAGAAGCGTAAATCTTCAAATCGTTTTAACCCCGACTGGAGGAAGTGATATTTCTTTATAGGGATGCTAAATGTGGAAATATCCAATGTATAATATGCAAGAAGCACGTGATGTTCAGAAACATAATTTAAAACAACAGTATGTAAATTTGCAACCTATATATTGTCAATGTGTTTGGTAGTATATATGTATGTTTGTGAAAAATTCTCCTCTACAATGAAACGTATGAAGCCAAGACTGAAAGCAAAAGGATGCGAAATTAAAATCTGTTTTGCGGCATGCAGCATTTTAAAATGTCTTATTGCGATATATTGCGAAAATAAATTAAGAAACAAAGAAAGCTCATTCTTCGAGAAGATAAGTTCTGAAGATACATAGACCTTGTTATACTGTTCGAAGAAATACAAAATTGTTTTGTAATAGAGTCCTTATGTTTGAAGTGTCCATGACATTAGAAGTCACCTGCAAAAATCAAAATGAATAAAAAAAATTCATGAATTCTTTTAATTAAACAGATGTGTTATTTTTAATCATATTGTTTTAGTACATTTCGATTTACGCAGTATAAACCATATGAAATACTGTTTACTGTCCTGGTCTTCTTATATTCTGTTGGTAAAACATTAAGTTCTTGTAGATTCTTAATTTCGTTTACCAGAAAAATTAAATTAATTGTTCTTAAGTAACATGCTTTAGGTATTATTATATTTTTTGAAATAAAATATGTGTTTCTAAAAATAAATTCTTGTACACGTACGGACAGATTTATTTCTACTACTACAATACTGCAAATAAATCAGATGGGACACACCATCATCATAATCCTTGCATGTTTTGGACCTAGATATCCGTTACGGTCTCTAACTAACAATTTGAAGGGTCGACATAAGAATCTCTTCCCCGCTGGATGGTAATTTAGAATCTGACGAGGTATTCTGGTACGGTTCATTCTTCTTACATGAGATTTTCAATGTCGTCTATATTTATTGATTTATTGATGAAAACAGTCGTGATATCAGAGATATATAGACAAAGTCAAAAGAAAAACAAAGTAACTAACTAAAATATTATATCAATACTAGTTTCCATAAATTCACTTAGGGCCTACATCATAAAAAGGGTTTTTGATTAGCCAGTCACGAAAAACATACCTAAATCTATTAAAATTAACAATATGAGCACTATAAATAAGTTTATTAAACATAGACAGTGCAATTTGATGTACACCATTGTTTAGACTTGGCTAATCTAAATCTAGGGGTCACAAGGTGGTAATTATGTCTTGTACCATAATAATGAATATCACTATGTGAATAATGACTGTTTAAATTTTATTTAATTTTAATCAAATAATGTAAAATACACAAATTAACAGCAGTTAAATTTTTTCAGAAGTAAACAAAGGTCTGCAGTGAGGATCAAAATCAGAATCAGTCAAAATGCATATTGTCTTTTCTTGCAAAAGAAGAACTTGATAAATTTTATGATAATTTCCCCACAAATGAATACCATGAGTAATTATACTATAAAAAAAGCAAAATATGAGGTTTTAAGAAACTCCTTAGATACAAGGTATCTAAGTCTCCTTAATAAATAGATTACTCTTGGCAATCTAATACGCAGGTCTTTAATATGACTTTCCCAGGTTAACTTAGAATCAAGAACAACACCTAAGAGTTCAACCCGTTGAAGGGTATTGTCACACACCTCTCTACGCAACGAAAATAAAATACTATGGGCCGTATTCATAGACATTCTTAGCGCGGGCTTTCGGTGGATGATCAGCGAACTAACGTTTTTCGTATTCATAAACCAGTGTCAGCGATATGATATGATATGAATCCTGTTTAGCACGCTCGTGGCGCGGGCTAGCGAAATGTCTATGAATATCACCCTAAGAGTCTTGTTATCATTAACGCAAAGACCAAGAAGCAGCTTTATCAAAAGATTGAGTGATTGTTACTTTGTTACTTTCAATTCATTCACATTCCTAACAGTAGCATAAAGTGAGGTATCATCTGAAATCATAGTTTTGTATGTAACTATGATTGGTTCAATTTGTACCTATTTCATGATGTCAGAGTTTATCTTATGATCTGATCTGGAGTAGCCTGCTATATCTCTCATAAATTTCATTTCTGCCGCGGTCAGTCTTTGTATATCCACATCACACTTCGGACACAATTTGTTTATTTATTAAGATTATTTCAATAGTAAAGCTATTTCTGAATCCTGACACATATGGCGCACCCCCACAATTGTTCAACCCTTGCTCAGTACATTCATTCCGCCATCATCCTCGGTATGAGATACGTAAACAGTCCTTACAGGTAGCTCGCTTCGCGATGTCGCTCGTGTGCGCTAGAGTCTTTGCCGCTCCTGCTCTAAACTGTGAGCTCTATACTAGACTGGAGACAGCAAGCAATGCTTTAAAGCCGTGACGATTACTGGACAATGTGTTTTCTCTTTCTAACAAAGTATTGGTTCTTCTTGTGTTTATAACAGTAAATGCTTCCACTGATCACATTACTTCATCGTAATCTTTAAAATTATTTCCAAAATTCCAAACTATGGCTTTCGTTTATGGTTTTACACAAAATTTACTACCATTCCTCCGAAAAATCCCCAGGAGCCAATTGAATGAACAAGTGGAAAACCTCGTGACAGATACCAACAATTCAAGGAGATAACGATAATCTCTCGCTACTTAAGAGCAATCTCCTACCATATGAAACTGCATTCTGACCCACAACATGGAGATGAACATTGAAATATATCCTCCAATTCCCAACTGTAAGATTTAATAAACTCATTTAAACACATTTAATATGGGTGCTTTACATTCATTGATCATTTATTTAGTAACCCTGGACATTTTCCACGTAACTTTTTTCAAATTGGACATTCAATGAAGCGTTGGATCTTTTGAAGTCTGGACTCCCGTCCAAGTTGGACATTTTAATTTGGTCTTAGGCCTATGTAACTGGGCATTTTCTCCGCTTGGACCTTTTACATAGGCCTAAGTGGACTTTACTATAATGGACATATCCGTCTTTGGACATTTTAGTGTCGGATCATGTTCGACGTCTGATTAGTGTATTACAGGGTGTTAAAAAGTGTCCAATATTTTAGGAGGTGCTAGTGTGCATCAAAACAAGAAAATAATGCCTAATAAACATGAGTCCTACAACACATACTTTCTGAGATCTGAACACTTGTTCATAGGAGGTGCTCAATGTGACGTCCATTCATGGCAATGCATTCTTCTGCCTCTCGGCGTAAGGAATCACGCATTCTTTGAAATTTATTTTAATACATTAATAAGAAAGTCCTGATAACGATCCCCAGTTAATCTCTATGGTAGCACTTATGGCTCTATTAATCTATTACCAAGAACGCCTGCCCATAAGTTGATTGAGAATCGGTGCTGATGCCTTATTTCTTCAACTGCATGAGAATTTTCATCAGCCCACACATGCTGATTACGAAAATTCACAACAGCATCTCTGCTGAACATCGTTCACATCCGTAACCAAACTTTTGTTTTCAGTATTCCTTGCTACGTATCATTATTCCATGCCAGGGATGTCAACTACGGTATGATTATCTGGTAGTCTGCTGTATTGTAGGGTAGAGAAATGCATTGCCATGAATGGACGTCACATTGAGCACCTCCTATGAAAAAGTGTTCAGATCTCAGAAAGTATGTGTTGTAGGACCCATGTTTATTAGGCATTATTTTCTTGTTTTGATGCATAATATCACCTCCTAAAATATTGGCTACTTCTTTTTAACACCCTGTATATCTAGTCAGCGATGTATGCAATGGAGGGGGAAAAGAACTGGCCACCCAGTTACCAGACAAAGTCCAGGATTATAATGTCCATACGTCAAAATGTCCATGAAATAATGTCCACGTTGAAAATGTCCATGCTAAATCGTCCAGAGTCAAAATGTCCATAGTTCAATAATGTCCACTTCACTCTGATGTCCAGAGTCATAATGTCCATAGCTCTATAATGTACATTATATCCATTGTTCATGGTAGTTATAGTAACCTATGTAAAAATTTTCAAATGCAGAACTAATCAGAAGTGAATTTTTTAAAGATGGAACGAAATCCTCAGTCATTGCCATCACAGAAGGGTAAGCCACTTCTTTCTTTTCGTGGATACCTGTAACATCATCATGACTTTAATAGAGATAGGACAAAAGTATATTGGTAATGCAGGAACATGAACCTCCCAAGCCTGAAAGACATGCAGCGCACAAACAACGCGGTAGGAGGCTGGCACAAACTTCAACGCGTGATGGCTGTACATCATCCATCCATTTGGCGATTTATACACCGCGAAGAAAATGAAATTTGGACACAAATATTGCAAGTAAGAGGGGAGCATACACAAATTAAAGAGCCGGTGAGTAAAACGTATTTGACGAATCAAAGACAAATTCTCCAGATTGTGAGAAACTACAACAGGTACAAAGGAAATGGAGAAATTCTCATATACCTTTAAAGTATTGGTTACCATCTTAAGAGTAAGGCGCCGGTTCCTGATGATTAATAGCTTATTTGTATGAGTTATGGAATAAAATGTATTGTGTTCTATTCAAGCAGAATTTTCCTTTGAACTTGGACATTATGGACGTTTGGCACAATAGACATTTTGAACTTACAGACGTTTTATCATATGGGCTTTCTGTCGTATGGACATTTAGTACATGGACATTTTCGCCGTATGGACATTTTGATATTATGGACGTTTTATTATATGGACGTTCTGTAAAATGCACTATGTACGGTGGAAGCGGCCACCCTACCTCATTATCTCCTGGTCTAGTTGCCTCATAATTAATGCCTTGTTGGTGTCTCTTGTGGGGTCCAGACCTGTCTTTGGAAACAACAATAACATGTCTCTATTAACCCCTAGCAAAGGTGTAACATGGGCAAAATATACCACAGGGATTTAGTGTAAGAAATACAGAATAATATTAAAAACGGGCATAAGTTACATTTATGATGTAGGTAAGATTCGAACCCCCGATCACGGCTTCTGCACAGAATCAAAGCTGTTGAATTCATTGACCAGTCTCAGACGATGCAACGATTAGTTACATGATCGCTAATTTCTTTCGCTTATCGACAGTATTGTGTGCCGGCGTTCTGCACGCTGTCATTAAACTCCATCACAGCATCAGCTGCCACGTGCAATAGTTCAACTTAATCCCTTCTCGTCAGTTCAAAGTCAATGGCTGCACGCGTTCACCAAATCCGAACTAATAGCCGGCTTTTCTTCTTATATCCCCTCCAAAAATTGACAAGTTTCTCATCTAATACATCTGAATAGTTTCTCTGCTATAGGTTACCTCGTACATTAAGAAAATAGTCGCATTGGTTTGTTGGATAGCGTACGCACTTTCCCTCCATGTAATCCGGGATTCGATTCCCTACGTGGGCAATGACAGAAATTCAGTTACCTTCTATGGGACTGGTGTTTGTCTTGTCTCAGCTGTGATCCTCTGTCGTGCTAACCACACGACCATGGAAGCCCGGAATGTGTGCCTGTCTAGTGTTGGTCACTCCCACACACCGCGCTGGGTTGTAGGGTGGTTTTAAAAGGAGGAAGTAATGAGAAATTAAATAATTTCATTAATTTAATTAATATCACTTAGGACCATAATTGCCACAGACTAAGAAGCCTTGATGTATATTCATTACTTGGTCACAGACTAGAGTTGGCAGCCTGTCAGAAATCGCGTTGACCAGGCCAATCATATTAATACCGGCTTGATTAAAACAGGAGGTAAGAACTTTCCAGCAAACTATTCTAGGTTTTATATAACACAAGGGCAGCAAGTCCAAGACAGTCGCACAAAAATGAGACGCCAAACGAATGGATGTGATCAAGAACTCGAATTAGTAACATTCCTGAAAATTGTGTTAACACACTCTGCATTTTTAATTTGTAAGTTATTTCACAAAAATGTGTGTTCTCGAATCACTTTTTATGAAAATTCTAGAAATTACTTACATTTTATCTAAGGCGAAAGATTTTAATATTAGGAGTGTAGGTTTTACAGTTTTCATTATTTTAATCACAAATATTGAAACATTTCATGTAAGAAACAGAACTTTTGGTGAATTTATCTTGAAAATTCTTCAAAGAACTATCTAATAATTTCTTCATAGCTTTAAAACTAAAAAAAAAGAGCGAGAGAGAAGTGAGAACAGGTTTTACTTAAGCCGGGAGACAAATAGTTCAAGAATAATTTCAAGGAAAAAATTGTTCCGGGACCCGGTAATCGATCCCGCGACCCTTCGCTTAGCGCACGAATGCTCTACCGACTGAGCTACCCCAGGAACTATACATGACACCGTCACAATTCTCCCCTTTATATCCACACAACTCAAATGAGCTGATTTGCAAAATAGTTCAAGAGCTTCTTTAAGTAAATTCAGGTATCGTATTAAGTTATTCAGTTCACTCTGAGAGTCATTTTCAGGTCTGTAGATATTCGTTTGTGAAGACTTCATCATCTTCTGCTATATTCTTTAATACAGCTGAAAGGAGAGGAATAGGAAAGTCTTTCCCATGTGAAACTGGCCTAATAGCTAATGGAATAGGCCACTTCATATATACAATTTCATTCTTACTCCTTGTTTTGTGGCTCTGAACTTTAACTAAACAAAAAATAATAGTCGTTCGTTGGTTTCCTTCATATCATAAGAATTGCAGATATCATGTACATTTTCTTCCATTTGGTCCACATCTTAATCCTTCAAGATAGTAGAGGCAAATGTTATGTGGTGCCCATGGTTTGTCTTGGTCCATGAGTTTCACTTTAACATAAGTATAGTACACTTTCTTCACAAACTCTTTTAAGTTATATCTGCTCTTTGTTTTAGCACTACATACTTTCCACAAATGTAACAAAGTGCATTAGGATTTTCAGACATTTGGGCCTATATATTGCAAAATTTCAACTAAAACTTCGACATCAATAGAGAAATGAACACAGAACAGTCATCGTGACACCTCACATAAAATTTCAACGAAAATGAACAAGTAAACAGAACAGCTATGGCAACACACTGAATCTAAGATTAACAGCAATGCTCCCAACACAGAGAAAAAAAATTCATTCTCAGTAAATTAATTCTCGACCAATTTGTAATGCTGTAAGCCTGTGGTTCCCAAACTTCTCGAAGGCGCGACCAATTTTTGAGCAAACTTCCGTCTGCGATACCGAACCATTCAAAAAATACAAATTCTTGTAAAATCGAAAACAATAATAATTTTACTCAAAATGAATGGGTAGCACCCAATGAACGAAGAATATAGTACAACAATGACACAAAATATTACACGAACATCATATTATCTAGTAGGCTACTTTGTTGGTATTTTAGAACACTTAACACTTTGAATAGTAGTTTTCAAAGCCAAGATGTTAAACAATAATAATTTTACTCAAAATGAGTGGGTAGGTATAAAATCAAAACATTTACAAAAAAAACTTTATATCTGGTAGACATCACTTCACTAAAAGGAATGTGATGCATTCCAGTGTATCAAAGAATTCCTGGAAAATTTAGGTACCTACGTATGATACAACAAATACTGAGCTAGTTTTCGCAAACATGCAGTTAAGTTTATACAATTCCAACAACAGCTTTTTACCGTAAGAAACTAAATTTATCTTTAGATAGTTGCGTTCAACTGGTTGAACTTCCAAAAAAAAAGGAAAACTTCATTTAAATATGTAGCCCTACGTACCTAGCCTACTGATGGCATACCTCAAGCTTCTCGTCTATGATTGCCATCAAAATAAAAACGAGAAATATAATTGAATTTGAAAGTGATATCACTGTGTGTGTATCGAATACAGTGTCCAGATTTGAGAGCTACCTTCTGAAAAACAGACACGTTTGTTGCATGAATAAAATTGTTTTACTTTACTAAAACGTTTTTGATATGTTAAATGTTGTTGATGTTTCTGAACACACAATAAGTGTATGAAGGTTTTTTTTTTTTTTTTTTTTGTAATTCATCTCGCGATAACTCTTGTAAACAGAACTTCATTCTATTGTGAAAAAAACTGTAGTTAGACTACGTGATAGAAAAAGCTAATACCATTTCTGAAATTGGCATAAAAATGAACTAGCAACACATAGTAGTTTTCAATACTATAAAAATCATGCGTAGTGGTAAAAGGAGTAATATAACAACACATCAACTCCTTTTAATTGCCTTATCAGTTATCAGTGATGATTTCAAAGAAGAACTAAGACGGAAGGAGTTTCGAACGTTTAAATAATATATTACTTAGGCCCTTTATTAAAATGCAATTTTAATACCGGTACTGTATTTTAACGGGAGTGTAACGCTGGATGGCAAAGGAAACCGCGAGAGGCCACGTAAAAATACTCAAACATAATCAATAAAATTATTGATAATTCGTAGCTAAATTAATAATTTATGTTATGAAAAACGTAAAAGGCGTAAAATGTTTATAATGACAGGTATAGGTAACATTACCTTCTAGCAAACGTAAGATAGAGGAGTAGCAAACCGAAACTATTACAATGAACGATGTTGCACATTTAATTTAATTAATTCAGTAGCTATATCAAAGATATTATTAGAAAACGATTGAATTTATGAATAAAAGAGAATAGAAGTAGCCTACCTCAGAGTGTTTAGACAAACAATGCAAAAAATTAGAATAAAACAAGAAATTGATATGAAATCTTTCGCGAAAACCAATTAGAATTGAAAAGAAATATTCGTAGATAGCGTACTCCACATCCGCACTGTGAGATTTATAAAAATTTGTGGGGTTTGAAGTCCCGATATTTTTAATGATAAACTCTCAATAAAATAGACCTCGATCTTTACAATACTATGTAGGTGCGAGGAATAATTTAATTATGTTTTATTTAACGAAGCTCGCAACTGCCGAGGTTATAGCAGCGCCGCCAGTGTGTCGGAATTTTGTCCCGCAGGAGTTCTTTTACATGCCAGTAAATCTACTGATATGAGCCTTAAATGCCATTGACCTGGGCCGGGATCGAACCCGGAACCTCGAGCCGACAGGTATGAGTAGAAATCTTCATATCCACTTGGTATGAATACTGTCGTTATTTTAAAGTTCCCATAATTGATATAATTTCGGGTGAGCTAACTTTTTATTTATGCCAGCGATAAAACTTATGTAGCTACATAGATACATAAACAGATACACAGTACGTAAATGCCATTGTTCCTGTATCGCGAATGTTAAAATTGCGTCAAGAAATAAAATATACATTTGTTTTACGCACTGGAGCTTGAAATGGAAGTTTGGACAACCCTGTCAGTGTTTCAAAGAAAGTTTACCTTTGTAGACATTTTAATGAAGACCGAGTCCTAACGGCTGCCGAATTCAGAAACAAAGGCCGCCACTAAAACAAACAAAATGCAAATCCCGACAGCTATAAACAATATGTATATGCACCAGCGGGGAGGAATTAAAACGAAAGCAGTTCCCCGGGTGACCGCTACTACCGAGTGGCGCCACCTCCGGACTGACCTCGTTACCTGTGTAATTATAATCCGGGACGGAAACAATAAATAATATCCATGCAGCCAGATGCTGGCATGTCTCGGTTTATCCGTCCATAAAAAGATAATAAAACAAACATCCAGACTTAACTATAGCGTCATTAAAACAAAACTAACCAAAATATATTTCCTTTCCTCTGCACGAGCGATCTGAGAGGTTATGACATGCAGAACTCGTAAAGCAGGAAAAAGAGGAGAGAGGAGCTAAGTAGACTCAGCGAAGAGCAATCAAACAGAGATGGTGCCACCAATGTGTGTAGACTGTCCTTCACTAGATGGATCAAAATAAAATTGTCCGGCTGAAGCTTTTCCCAAAATCAAAATTAAATTAAACTCTCAAATAACGTAGCCAGCAGTTTTATGTGCCAGTAACATTTAGACCCCATTCCTGCAATCTCAAATAACACAGACCTTAGCCACTGGCGTGGCTCAGTCGGCTTAGGCGCTTACCTACCGATACGGAGTTACACTCGGGCGCGGGTTCGATTCCCGCTTGGACAGATTACCCGGTTGGGTTGTTTCCGAGGTTTTCCCCAACCGTAAAACAAATATCAGGTAATCTATGGCGAATCCTCGGCCTCATCTCTCCAAATATCATCTCGCTATCACCAATACCATCGACGCTAAAAACCTCGTAGTTGATACAGTGTCGTTCTTAAATTCTCAACTATTTCGATAAGTTTTTTATGTTATTATTATGTTATGTTGTGAATTAGGATATTCTGACTTTTGTCGATGAAATTATCTTCTTTCATTTGCTTCTTGCTATATGGTCAATACATTTACACCCAGCTACGCTTCTTAGAAATACAATTTCAAGTGATTCAAGCATAGCAGTAAATTTCAGATCCATAGTATAGGAAGACTCTAAACCTGAAGGTATACAGCATAATTAAAAAATGTATTACTTTTTGTAATTCCAGTTAGTTTGATTTTATATCTCAAGTGAAACTCGCACTTCTAAATAGCACATCCAAAATAATGTTTCCGGCTGTATTGAACAAGAGAGGGACACAGTTCATGTGAAATTACGTAAGGCCTATATTAGACTATCAAATTTTTGTGTCACAGAATATGATAACATTTTTGATCAAATGTATATGGTCAAATGTAAGATTTTGACTATATTACACTATGTCAAAACTTTGATCATATCTTTCATCATAATTCTAATAATGGATCCACAACAATTCTATGCGTGTTGAACTGTAAATACAGTAATGGTTATTGCATTAATACTAAAGAAGAAATCAAAGAAAAATGTATTTCGTCGGCTTAGAGAGCCAACCTACTAACCAACAGAAAGGGAATTTTACAGGGAAAACAAAAAAACTGAGTATAAATTAACTTTGAAACTTCAGGACCAAATCCAAAGTATACAGGTGGTAAAGTTTCAGAGTTAATTTATATTCAGTTTTTTGTTTCCCTTGTAAAATTTCCTTTTTGTTAGTTAACAGGTTTACCATTCTAAGCCGACAATTTGGGTTAAAGATTGGGGTAGGGAGAAAAGATACAGAAGAAATCCATCAAACTCTACTGAGAAAACTTCAGTATGAAGATGTCAAATCCTATAACATATACTAAGTATTTAATAGTGGATGATGAAGCTTTCATGTGACTCATAATGTGATATTAAAAGTTTTGTGGTTTCCTAGACCATGTGTATTTATTGTCCACCATTTTATTTCTTCTCAGTCACAGATTTTATCAAAGGTATGATGATTTTTAGTAGGTTATTTTACGACGCTTTATCAACATCTTAGGTTATTTAGCGTCTGAATGAGATGAAGGTGATAATGCCGGTGAAATGAGTCCGGGGTCCAGCACCGAAAGTTACCCAGCATTTGTTCATATTGGGTTGAGGGAAAACCCCGGAAAAAACCTCAATCAGGTAACTTGCCCCAATTGGGAATCGAACCCGGGCCACCTGGTTTGGCGGCCAGACGCGCTAGCCGTTACTCCACAGGTGTGGACGGTATGATGATGACCATAATTTTATCACAGAACTATGTATGAGCTAGATGTGATCAAAGATGCTATATTACACTGTAAAAGATTTTATCGTATATACTTTATGAAACTTCTGTGACACAGAAATTTGATAGTGTAATATAGTCTAAGACTACCTGATTACAATGCCAGTGACAAGGATTTATAGGAAATCCAATTGTTAAGAACAGTAGTTTTTACGCTTTTACAAATTTAAATATATGTAAGTTAACTAAGTAATGGAACATTCCATGAGAAATCGGACAGCAAAAAATCTTACAACTGTGTAATTCCTCGAAAAAAATATGTAGGCCTATGGATAGAGAGGTAGGAGATACTTTATTTTGTGAAGTCTGTTCTAGTTTAAGTTCATAAGTTAAATTTATCGTAATTCTGTAAAAAAAATCTCCAGTTTAAAAGGTCATAAATTTGAAACGGCTTACTATAGAGGATAGACATTCCAACAAAAGTTCATACTATAGCTGAGAGTACGATTTACGTAACTATGCATGCACCATATGTTATATTAATATTTAACAGGGGCAAAAGTAGATATATCGATATTTGATAGACTTTCCCACGGAAAACAGTTAAATAAGAACAACCGATTCCTCTCACTCTCTCTCGCGCTCTCTCTCTCTCTCTCCCCTTTTTCTCCTCTCCCCTCTCTCTCTCAATCTCCCCTGTCCCCCTTTCCCCTTTCCCCTTCTCTCTCTCTTTCTCCTTCTCTATCGCTCTCCCCTTCTCTCCATCTCCCTCTCCCTGTCCCTCTCCCTCACTCTCCCCCTCCCACCCTCTCTCTCTCTCTCTCTCTCTCTCTCAAGAAATTGTATCACTTTTAATTTCGGTGTACCATAAAGAAGTGCTCCTGTAAAAAATATTAATTTCGTTAAATTATATCAGCTACGCCGAAGTACCGAGTCAGGTGATGGTGCGCGAAAGATTCGCTTCTGTACGCGTGACGTAAGCAAACATTTTTTGCACTACTAGCAGAACGGCAGAGTAGTTTGTCTACACGCGCACCATCACCCGACGGGACTTGGGTGTAGCTAGTATAATGTAATGAATTTATTTTTTTAGAGGAGCACTTCTTTACACTATACCGAAATTAAAATTGAGTCGTCTAGAATCAAACTGCACTTTCTCCATATATGAAATTAAGGTAGGCCTGTGTTTCAGTGTAGAAATGTAGAGGGAATGTGATAAACTGTTCGTTTGGGTCAATCTGGAATTTATCTGCCTTAACTTTAGTAATAAAATTACCGTTTGTAGTCTAACTACACTACTTTTTAGTCTTTTCTGACAAATCAGATTTTCTGATGAAGTGCAGTTTGGTTCTAGGCGACTCAATTGATACAACTTCTTCAGAGATAGAGAAAGAAATCAGTTGATATCTTTATTTAACTGTTTTCCGTGGAAAAGTCTATCAAATATCGATATAATATCTACTTGCGTCTCTGTTAAATATTAATATAAAATATGGTGCATGCATAGTTATGCAAATCGTACTCTCAGCTACTTGATATGAACTTCTGTTGGAATGTCTGTCGTAAGTCGTTTCAAGTTTATGCCCTTTGAAACTGGAGATTTTTACATAATTATGATAAATTTAACTCATTAAAGCGAGAAAACTAATGGACATAATCGAAAACAGATTTGACACAATAAATTATCTCTTCCCCCTCTATACTTTTTCGAGGAATTACACAGCTGTAAGATCTCTTGCTGTTCGATTTCACATGGAATGTCCCATATAGATGAGAGCTAAAGCTGCTCTTAAAGTTTCCGCTGGAAGCGGAATGTCGCGAGCGCGGGTTCTATTCTCAATGGAAATATGGATTTTCTTCAATAATCTAAATCTTTTCGCCGCACTATGCCCTGCGGTTCATTCAGCCTCTAACATAAATGAGTACCTGAGATATTTCCTTAGGGGTAAAAATGTCAAGTACCTAGGACTGATATAGTGCCATTTGTAAACATTTCGCTACTTTGTGAGCCTCGAAGAATAGGAATAGGAATAGTTTCACTTTTTAAATATGCATACAAATCTCGAAGCAAGCAATTAAAATATAAAACATAGCCTATAGACCTATATGTCCGTCGGTAAGTGACAGCCCATGACTGAACAAGGTCGACCAGTCGACTGCTGGTTTCAAGTCTACATCCCTCAGCTGAGGTGAACCATCATCCAACCAGTACAGAAGTATCGTGTGGTCAGCAAGATGAATATCCCATTCATTATAACAGGTAATGCTGAGTGGACACTTGTCCCATACACTGACCGAGAAAATTCCTTTTCCATGAGGAATCGAACCAGCGCTCATTCCGTAACGCGAGTTCAGGCATGATGACTTAGACCACGACGCTAGGACGAGGGGCAGTTTAATTTAGAGCTTAAATAATTTTAAAGTTTTAATACACAAAATACATGGGCCTAAATTAGGTAGGCTACTGGAACAAATATCTTCGAAAATATTGAATTTGACTTAAAATTTCAGCAATTAATTTACATTATGGAATTCAGATCCATGAAACAGCGGAATTGTAAGATCATTATAGCCTACTTATGAACAGATGGCACCAAAACAAGTTGTGTGAGCTTGGACTATATCTCTACCGAATGAAAGTAGCGCATATCTCAATCCCAGTGAACCAGAACGACAAACATGTATAGCCGGGTGGTAACCAAACCGGTGTTTTAGAATTGGCTCCCAGAGTATAAATTCCGAATTTCCGAGTTAGCTCCTGGTTTACATTCGAATTGGCTCCGAAACTGCTATTCTGCATCGACCCCGCCTGCATCATCATTTTCCTTCCCAGTTTAGCAGATTTAGAACTGTCTACATTAGGTAAGTCTGGTTAAAAATGTTGTTACAGTTGTGAAGTACTTCAGCCATTAGCTTCGTCTTCTTTACATTTTCGGTAAAAAATTAAAACTCACGTTTTTCAACTGCATACGTGTAATATCACGTCCTCTAAAAATAATTGTTTTTTTTTTAATATGGTTTATTTAACGACGCTCGCAACTGCAGAGGTTATATCAACGTCGCCGGTGTGCCGGAATTTTGTCCCCCAGGAGTTCTTTTACATGCTAGTAAATCTACTGACATAAGCCTGTCGCATTTAAACACACTTAAATGCCATCGACCTGGGCCGGGATCGAACCAGCAACCTCGAGCTAGAAGGCCAGCGCTTTACCGACTATGCTACCGAGGCCGACTCGTCCTCTATATTCTTCCACAAGCCTTTTAAGAAATTTTTCTTTTACAAGTTGTTGTTTATTTCTATACTGCTTCTTTCTGTTCAGTTTGATGTAGGCCTATGTGTTATTTTGGATAGAAATTAAAATATCGACAAAGTTAAAAATATTGGAAGGAGCGGAATAAATTTGAGAATTCAACTTCGAATGGAAGAACTCGCAGCAATTAGTTGTACGGGAGATAAAATGTGAAAATTCAGCTCATATTACAGGCAGGAAATTTGAGGAAGGAGATGCGTAAGTCTCTGGCATATAATCCCAATAAAATATCGAGCTGTGGATTTACTGGTTTGGTCGTCATTAAATCTTGAATGAAACAGTCCACGTGGAAAGGCAAAAGGAATAGACCAGAAAAAAAGTTTCAAAAATTGTCCGATCTCAGACTCTCTACATTGCAATTCAGGTGACGAACTTCACGTCCTGTATACAGTCCTCAGCCACGCCTGAACTGAACTGGTTGAACTCGTCGCACTGTATGAATGTACAATAGTCGCAAAAAAAAACCGGATCGACCCTTGTAGCTGATTTAAGAGCTTTGTTTACTCCAGAGCCATGATAGACTGGTAACTAAGACTTTCGTGGTTCGAATCCTGCCAGGGAAAGAATTTTCTTTTTTTGTTCCTTATTCAAATTTATTCCCAATACTTTTCGATTGTAACGATATTTTACTACTTAATTAACTTATTATTCCTAGAACATGAATTTTACCAGCTTATTTTCTAATGGCTTTCTAAATGGGCTACGTCAGCAGTCGAAAGTGCAACAATTTCAATAGATTACTCGCTATCTTGTGAATGCGGGCGTGGCATGCGCAGTGGCTCATTTCGGGGACTTTGATTATTCCGTCGGTCCGGTTTTTTTTTTTTTGCCACTCCTGTACATTGCGTGACGCGACAGATCATGAAACTATGCCTTAAATAGAAACATTTTACAGCTCCATCGAACTCTAAGTGACCGTTGATAGAAACATTTTACACGTTCCGATATTTCTGTGTAAGGGAGCCTATTCGAACGCTAACATTACAAGAATAAAATTAATTCCGTGGACACATGGACAAACAATCAAGACATTCTGTATATCGTCCAACATTAAATGACGTCATCTGTACCCAAGGTCTTATACCAGCCTTACTCTGTACTTACATTCTAGGCAGACTTTCGCTGTCTCCAGCAGCCATTAAAATATGTTTTTGTGCTACTCCAACATATAGTACGTGACAATCTTCTTTCGGAGAATGCTTTCAGGCAGCTGCAGTCGCCTGTTCATGTTGATCATGTACAACGAACTTCTATAGCCTATTTTTTGTTCATATGAACGTCGAGATATTATTATTATTATTATTATTATTATTATTATTATTATCACTAATTTAATCCTACTACTACAACTACTACATGTACCGTAGATGAAATTTTTGGGGATCATCAGTGTGGTTTCAGGCGTAATAGATCGACTATTGATCAGATTTTTTGTATTCGACAGATATTGGAGAAAAAATGGGAGTATAAGGGCACAGTACATCAGTTATTCATAGATTTCAAAAAGGCGTATGACTCGGTTAAGAGAGAAGTTTTATATAAGATTCTTATTGAATTTGGTATTCCCAAGAAACTAGTTCGATTAATTCAAATGTGTCTTAGTGAAACTTACAGCAGAGTCCGTATAGGCTAATTTCTATTAACTGCGGGCTAAAGCAGGGAGATGCACTATCACCTTTATTTTTTAACTTCGCTCTAGAATATGACATTAGGAAAGTTCAGGATAACACAGAGGGTTTGGAATTGAACGGGTTACTTCAGCTTCTTATCTATGCGGATGACGTGAATATGTTAGGAGAAAATCCACAAACGATTAGGGAAAATGCAGAAATTCTACTTGAAGTAAGTAAGGGGATAGGGTTGGAAGTAAATCCCGAAAAGACTAAGTATATGATTATGTCTCGTGATCAGAATATTGTACGAAATGTAATTATAAAAGTTGGAGATTTATCCTTCGAAGAGGTGGAAAAATTCAAATATCTTGGACCAACAGTAACAAATATAAATGACACTCGGGAGGAAATTAAACGCAGAATAAATAAGGGAAATGCCTGTTATTATTCGGTTGAGAAGCTTTTGTCATCTAGTCTGCTGTCGAAAAATCTGAAAGTTAGAATTTATAAAACAGTTATATTACCGGTTGTTCTGTATGGCTGTGAAACTTTGACTCTCACTTTGAGAGAGGAACAGAGATTGAGGGTTTTTGAGAATAAGGTTCTTAGGAAAATATTTGGGGCTAAGTGGGATGAAGTTACAGGAGAATGGAAAAAGTTACACAACGCAGAGCTGCACGCATTGTATCCTTCACCTGACATAAATAGGAACATTAAATCCAGACGTTTGATATGGGCAGGGCATGTAGCACGTATGAGCGAATCCAGAAATGCATATAGAGTGTTAGTTGGGAGGCCAGAGGGAAAAAGACCTTTGGGGAGGCCGAGACGTAAATGGGAAGATAATATTAAAATGGATTTGAAGGAGGTGGGATATGATGGTAGAGACTGGATTAATCTTGCTCATGATAGGGACCAATGGCGGGCTTATGTGAGGGCGGCAATGAACCTCCGGGTTCCTTAAAAGCCAGTAAGTACTACTACTACTACTACTACTACTACTACTACTACTACTACTACTATTACTACTACTACTACTAGTAGTAGTAGTAGTAGTAGTAGTAGTAGTAGTAGTAGTAGTAGTAGTAGTAGTAGTAAATGTAGCCATTCAGTGTCATATTCAATGGAGGAGGAAAGGAACTGGCGACCCTACCCCATTATCTCCTGACTTAGTTGCCCCATAAGTGGTGCCTTATTGGTGTCACTTGTGAGGTTCAGACCTGTCTTCGGACAGTTTACTAAGCAACAATAACTAGTACTATCACAATTATGACTAAGTTAGTATTAGTTTTCAGCCGTACTATTACTGTTAGGGCCTACTATTAAAAATACTTGTTACTGCAACGTTTCTACCGCCAATAATGTTACTCCTATTGCTAATAGCAGAAAGCTTACTGGGACTACTACCACATTTTTCTGGTCTTCGAAGTATAAAAAGAAAGACTTAAACTGCTTCAAAAATTATGTTTGAAGATCCTAACGGAAATGCATATTTCCAGCATCTCGCAATGGAGAAGTGGTTTCGACATATCGTCCCTCTTCTTGTCTGTCTGTCTTTCTGTCTGCCTATATACACCGGTTTTTCTTACATTATTGGTTGGCATATTAAATATCTACCAGTCAGCTCAAACTAAAATAATGCACATTAAATACAATTTTTTTCTAAACAAATAGTGGTATTTATTTGAAAAAGAAAATAATAGCCTATAAAATGGCTATTTACTCAAAATTGCACTAACAATTTTTTTTAATTTTTGTTGTTTCATAAGATGTTAGATACGTCGCAAAAATTATTATTATTATTATTATTATTATTATTATTATTATTATTATAGTAGTAGTAGTAGTAGTAGTAGTAGTAGTAGTAGTAGTAGTAGTAATAGTAGTAGTAGTATTGTATCCTTTCAATCGAAAACTTGTAACTTAAATCTAGAAAGTAGGCCTACGCTAAAGCATGTTTGAGTAGGCTTGACCTTGAAAGCTGCGGACTTTGATTTAAGTTAACAATAAACAAAGGTGGCTTTCTCTCTCGTTTAGACAGCTGGCAATATTACTAGTGAATATTATTTCAACAGCCATCAATGCAGACAGTGCTGTAGTTGAGTCGGTATGGGCCGGTACGCCGTATCGTCTAAAATAAAAAGTCGCTGTTACCATACCGGAAAAAAATATAGACTAGAAAATATTTTAATTATGTTTAAACAGTCTCTAATATACTTAGAAATGAGGGATGTTAGATAGCCTATTTGAAAAACATTTTGATTTTGATATCTGGCATAAAAGGAGCGGCTGGCATTTCATATCCTTTGCTTAAACGCTTGTCCATTCGTTGTTTTCTCGAAAACCATGGTCTGGCATTTCAGGAGTGGTTGTGATTTGTTAATTTCAAGCTTGCATACCGCTATGGTATTTATATAAGTAATTAACAATAACTTAATGGCATGACGCCTCAAGAAATCTGCTACACTGATTCGCTAATTTTAAAACTTGCGTAAATGCCTTCGCATAACATTAATTTTATGATGTGGTGCTTCAAGAATTCTGCTGCACTGATTCATTAATTTTAAAACTCGCCCAAGCGTAAAGTTAGCAGATTGGTAGAGTAGGGAAATATTGTTACTATTCGTGCGTTCATGAATCTTGAGTTCAGTTACATATTATAGATTCTATTCCAATTTCAACTAAAGAATGTGAATGAGCATTACTGTAATGAACGATATTGTACTAACAAAAGAAATATTCTTCCAGTAAAATAGTTTCTAGGCTTTTGTTCCTAAAATGTGTTGGGCCACTAGTGTCAGCGTTTAATTTCTTGCCTTATACAGTATGCAATTGTGGCTGCGATCTGGAAGGTCTACAGAGGCAACTGCATGACGAAGAAGTAATCTTGGAAAAGAAGTGCAATACAGAGTCTAGTCTGACCAAGGAGATTTCAACAGTACCCCCTAAAATTTGTTTCTAACTATAGCACTGAATATAGAGAAACCAACACTAAAAAGCACACGGCATAGTCGTAGGCAGGTTCCTATTTTGGAATAATTTGTGATCCAGAGGTCTGCATCGGACGTTTTCGCTCGAGCGCTAAGTAGTTCATAGCATAATCCGATAGGTAGCGCACATGCATGATGGGTAAAATTGTCGCGAGCGATAAATCCTCGAACGGTATAAACCGAGCGTTAGACATTCGTTCTTGTTACATTGATGAACTGTGTAGTAACATCATAGATGTTTATCATTTCAAAACATTGCAGTGTTTAACTAATCTCTCCATAGTACAACTACAAAACTTGCTTTAAAATGCAATATAAATTATAAATGTTGTAGGTAAATTTCCCCCCCCCCCACACTCACAGGAGTGATTTTATTTTTGCCACATCTGATAGATGTTATTGGATGTAAATGTAGTTATTATAAACGGAGAACACAATCACGATAATGCAAGAAATGTATCAAGTTTTCTAGTAATAATAATAATAATAATAATAATAATAATAATAATAATAATAATAATAATAACAATAATAATAACAATCTCTAATAATTAGTGTATCAACCTTTGCGTCTGTAACAGTTATGCAGCATGATCATTCGTTTTATTATATTTTCTGTGACGTTATCTCTGTACTAATATTGTTATTAATTTACTGCTATATAATAATATTTTGTAATTTCAGGCTTTTAACGACTTTTTTGTGAATATAGGTTCTAATTTAGCGAACTTAATACCAAAAAAAGGAATCTTTACACTTGCAGAACATTCATACAGAAAAGGGTTCGTTTTTTCTGGAGCCAGTTTTACCTAACGAAGTTATTGAATAAAAAAAATAAAACAAGAGATGGATTAACAAATTCTATTATAAAGAAATGTAAATCTTCCTTATGCGTGGCACTTTCTGAATTTATTAATTACTCATTTCAATTAGGTTCTGTGCCTAGAGGTTTAAAAATAGCTAAAGTGATTCCTGTGTTTAAAAATGGTGATTGTAATGATCCTACAAACTATCCTCCTATTTCAATATTGCCTGTTATTTCTAAAATATTGGGAAAAAGTAAGAAAAAAGCCTATATAATTATTTGACAAGAATAGAATTTTTCTACACTCATCAATATGGTTATCGGAAATCATCATCTACTTTAAATGCTGTTGTTGACATGGTTACTTGTATAGAACAAGCTCTGGACGAAAATAAAATTCCAGCAGGTTTATTTATTGATCTTAGAAAAGCATTTGATACAGTTAATTATTCAATTTTGTTGCGTAAACTGGAATCTATTGGCATTAGAGGTATTGTTTTACAGTGGTTTCGGAGTTATTTAAGTGAACGGTGTCAATATGTCTCAGTGAATAACTTGAAAAGTGATACTCTCTTATTATCATGCGGTGTGCCGCAAGGATCAATTTTGGGACCTCTTCTCTTTTTAATTTATGTCAACGACATAAAATTTCTTCATTTATATGGGACTGCCACTCTTTTTGCAGATGACACTAGTGTATTTTATATTACTAACTCCATTGGAGAACTATTTGAAAAGTTTGAGGCAGACATTATTACTCTTGAAAAATGGTTAAGCGCACATAGGCTTTCTTTGAATTTGAAAAAAACTGTGTATACGATTTTTACTAAACCTTCATTTTATTACATTATTCCGAAAGAATTAAAGTTTAATGATTCTGTAATACAAAAAGTTGCATCAGTTAAATTTTTAGGTTTGATTGTTGATGAACATTTAACATGGGATAAACATATTATGGCTGTCTGTGAGAAAATTGCTCCAATGTCTGGTATTTTGAAAAGGCTTAAAAGATCTTTGCCTATATCTTGTCTCTTGAATGTATATTATGCTTTCATCCATTCTCATTTAATGTATATAGGCTATGTCATTTATTTGGGGACATAATAAGAAAACTGCTTTGAGACCTTTACGAGTTATTCAAAATAGAGTTTTAAGAAATTCATTGGGTTTTCATTATTTGACTCCAGTTAAATATCTATATCAATTTTCTTTCGTTCTACCAATTGAATCAATTATAAATTAGGTGCTGCTATTTTCATATACAAAGTTATTAACAATTTAATACATTGTAATATTACATTTCAGTTTAATAAAGATATACATACTTATTTAACAAGACAAAAAGAAAATATATATTTTCTCAGCATAGCTCCGTAACTTATGGAACGAAAGGACTTAACCATTTTTTGACAACAACTTTTAACCAACTTCCTTTAGAACACAGACTTTTACCAAATTGCCGGTGTTTTAAGAATTGTTTAAAAATACGTTTTTGGGGAGATTATTTATTTTAATTCTCAGTTGATTTATTTATTTTATGGTTTCAAACTTTTTCTTCTTTCTGCCAAAAACTTTATGCTATCTTACTATTTGTTCTTATTTTGTTTTCTTTCTTTCTTTCTTTCTTTCTTCCTTTCTTTCTTTCTTTCTTTCTTTCTTTCTTTCTTTCATAAATTCTTGTGTTATTGTTCGTTTTTCACAGACTGTAATTTCATGACTTTTCAATTATATTGTACAACATATGTATCTGTTCTTGTATAGCCCCTACATATGAGTTATACTCATTGGGGCATACTCAATAAATTTAAATTTTTTTTAATTAAAAAAACGTTTCTACATTGTCGCAGTATATAGGCGGAACACTATGTATGGACCTATCATATTATATATATATATATATATATATATATATATATATATATATATATATATATATATATATATGGTAAATCAAATATTGAATAATTATTAATTAGGAATAATAACTGTATATCGAAGTTTTTCGTACTATTTTATTTATAACTTCATGTTACTGTTTTGGTACGTTCCATTAGACGTTTGTCATAAACGCAGAAAATAAAGCCTTATTTTTACCGTGTGAGCAAAACATATGCGTATCTTATCTGTCGCCTTCCATACAAGATAAGACATGTCGGTGAGATGACCTTGTACTGTGCTTCTATTTATTACGAGCGTATCACGACCGATCTTATCTCACTCGAGCGTGCGACATTCGACCTAGTTCAAGCGAGCGATTTAACTTCAATGCAGCACTCTGTTGTGATCACCTAAATCACTTGTTCTAAATCCCTCTTACTTATGCGAATCGCTTAATTTAATGTTGAAAGGGAACTTCTGCATTGTTTATGAAATATTTTGTTTTTATGCGCTTCTATTACGTTAGGACTACCGTTTGGTTTCGAAAGCAGATGTCTGCAGCCCACAAAAAAGGTAGGCTATTTCCCTGTATATGTGTGTATGAAAATTTAATGTAATCGGAATAATAATCGACTTATATATTCCAATAAGACGTTCTGTTGCTCAAACCCTGGACTTAACTGGATAATACTCGCGGTGGACAAGGTCACAGGAACAGAGTTTCTCTGAGGTTGTCTGGTTTTCCAACATTACAAGTCTCATTTTGCCAGTCTTTTCCATTTCATCCTACTTGTCTCTTCCTTTCATGTCATTTCATGCTATAAAAAATGGCACAATTTTGTCGCTTGCTTTAAGTAAATAAAGTGAGATATTTTTTTATGTACTGTAGATTTATCGATTGGTAATTGTTATTTTTCAAATTTACTTCAACTAACTTATGCTTTGTTGAATAAGAAAAAATGTTAATATTAGTGCTTATGTATGTATACTTCATGAGTTGATTCTAAATTGCTATCTTTTATTCAGTTTGCCATATTTTTAATAGGCATGAAGATGTGCTAATTTAATTCTTACATATTTTAATATTCACAATGAAAAAACTTAAACGTGTTGCTGTTAGAGGAGCGATACATAGGCCTAACTGTTGTCCTAAGATCAATTTTATTCTCATAACCCATGTTCCATGCGCATTCAAATACTTGTAGTCGCATTCGTTACGTTGCTTTAGAAAGGCCATTAGGTCCACAATGTCAGACCGGTCTTCTATAAATTATAAAGTAATCTATATAGTCCAATATTTCTGATATAGCCTTCAGTAGTTCTCTATAGTGGAGACTATAATACGAATACTTCATTAACAATGCTCTGCAGATCATAGTTGTTCCACTGAGTAAATTAGGCCTACAGTAGGGCCTATAAGCATGGCATGCTGCTGGCGTTCGGGGACGATATGTAAAATATGTTCATGGTATTTTGAATGATAAACATTGTTTAACATTGCATCTAGTCTATGTAAGTAAAGTACAACTTAACGGGCTAGCACCCTTTATTTTACACTTAACGTCTAGCATCTTTTCATTTAGGCCTACACGTAAATAATTATATGGTATTTTGTTTTATTTTCCTACTATAGTAACCGATTATGACGTTTTTCCTATCATAGTAACTGGTTAAGACGTTTCTCAATTGCTATATCTACAAATTCTCAATAATTTCTGTTCCAACAACATGCAAAATGCAATTATTAATTTATTTTCTCTTAAGATAAACGATTCACAATACCATAAAACATCGCTGTAGCTCGTTTAGTTATATTCCATGCTCGCATGCTAAGTTCTACATAACGGTCTTGTATCGTAAATAACTATGACCAACAGGGATTTTCAGGGTGCTATGCATAGACATTTCTCTAGCCCGCGCTACGAGTGTGCTAAACTAGCCCCGGCTATCGACTGATTACTTGTACAGGATTCATATCATATCGCTAACACTGGTTTATGAATGCGAAAAACGTTAGTTCGCTGATCATCTATCGGAAGCCCGCGCTAAGAATGTCTATGAATATGACCCTCTAAGTCTAGAGTCATTTCTACGGTAACTGCGGGACCCAAATGTCACTCATAGGTTCCCCCTTCAACACGTCTTTACTTCTTGGGGGTTGTATGAGTAAAAGACCTCCCTAAACTGACTATATATAGCAGAACTTTCAACAACTCCTTTCTCTCTCTCTCTCTCTCTCTCTCTCTCTCTCTCTCTCTCTCTCACACACACACACACACACACACACACATACACACACGCTCAAATAAGAATGTATGTTGTTTTCATACAGAGTGTAAACGATATAAACTGACAAAATTATATAGACAGTACATACAGATAGGTCTACTGAACAAAATGTCCAGTGAAATGTAATTATTTCTTATAATTTTGTTTTCAATTTATAAAATACCGTGTTTCTAATATTCATAGCAGCCTAATTACTTTTTTCATTCTGGAAACAACGTATCTACAAAATTGGCCATTCTGACATATCTACATCTACATCATTCTACAAACCAAGCGCTCTAACCATTGAACTACGCCGAAGTTCAATCCACAGCACCGGATCGAATCCCTTTCCTTCGGTGTTTTCCCCTTTGTGGCCTGACTCCAAGTTCGACATGTAGCCTATGTTGACATTTTATATTAAGTCAACTGTCATTACTGTGGATACAGAGTAACAAGTAGGCTATATAATGACTGTCTATCCTAACTTTTAAAAAATTACACTCACAAAACATATTTTTTATGGGAAAACCTTGACAGTTGCAGAAAAACAATATTTTACTTTTTTCTTCAGTTATTTAGGCTCTACCACCAGTATTTTTTGGGAATTTATATCGTTTACATTCTGTATAACCTACAAACAGTAGGCTATAGGAGTACGCATATAGCCTATAGGCTATTTGTTCAACCTAATTCAGACGTTTTAATTGTATCGCCTCTTGTCTCTCTCTCCCTCTTTCTCTGTTTCTCTCTCTCTCTCTTTCTGTCCCTCACTCACAAACACAGAGAAAATGAATTATTCGCAGTCTGTAAAAAAAAAAGTGATTGTTTGGGCTTACAGGGATCTTTCTCCAGCTATAAACGTATAAATAATTTGCTCTGCCACTTGGAAACAAGAGCGCCCACAGAGTGTAGTAATTGCTACCACCGACATTTTTATTTTTACACGATTTTTCTCTATGTGCATGATAGGCCTACATGTTTTCTTAAACCCTCGGTAAACAGTTCAACAAAAACGAGTGCTTTAAACTATGAATGCGTGCGAAGAGTAATTTAGATTTCAGAACTGGCTATTTTCCATGTTCAATTTTCTCTCTCCTCGTCCATCCATTTCCTGTAATTTTCTAACCATCTTGCTACCACTGAGATTGGATATTGCGGGCGCCCTTGCTCGGAAACAATATTAGTTAAAAGTGCGATGTTCTCTGTTGTCTTAGGTGAAGATATGGCGTCATGCTGACTCCACGCTACGGTAAGTACTTCGTAATCCTTCTAATGGTAGTCAAGTGAGAATATAAATCCTCGACATCACAAGGTAAAAGACAGCACAGAAACAAACAAACCCCCCAGGATGTCAGAAGACGTGGTGTCACTGCATCTTCGTTTAACGCTGCGGTCAAATAGGGCTCAATCTCTTGGAATGTGTTTGCTTAGTGACACCGCAATCGCGTGAAACAAAGCCAGTCGGCAAGGCGCATGCATGAGCGATCTGAACTGTTGGGACGAGCGAGCCTTGAATGCGTCCTGATTGCGGTTATTAAAAAAAAAGAAGAAGAAGACAAGGGAGTGAGTCAACCGATCCATATATCACTGCGTGGTGCGTCAATCTCCCACCAGGGGGCAGGGCCCGCGTCGGCGCCATCTTAGAATCCCACTCATTACATGTATTGTTGTTATTGGTGCAGAAGAATCAAGTAGGCCGTGGCTGTATCGGACAATGATACCGCTGGCTCACGCTGAAGGTTGTGTGGAGGCTTTGTCATCAATTCATCTGAACCATGTGCCCAGGTGAAGCTATGCAAGACAGCTGAGCGTCAATAACACTAGTCCTACATTTTTTTACACACTATTGAAAAGTTGGATTGACGAAAATCACCAACATCACCATCACGTCATCACAATTCGCATATAGTGACAGTTGACCTACTCCGTCTCACAAGAAGTCCTCATCGTTGTGTCCAACATCTCGCAATACTGTCGCTCTGAAGTGCATTAGTAAGTTCTTATGATGTATTGGTAACATTTAGGCCAAGTTTGTATTAGCCTAAATTTATGCTTTTCTACTGTACAAAAAAAAATCCTTGCCTCCACTCGTTACGCAACTCACGCCTTCCAATCTGTGAACGATTATTAAATCAACTAAGCGAATTCCTAAACGATGTATTGGTATGTTTATGCATATACTTATTTAACGATGTTTTTTAACTGATCAGGTCATTTGAAGCATGCAGGACAATATAATTAGCATGAAGCCGTAATGTAAGAAAGGAGTTGAGCAGTTGAAAAGGGTGATTGTAAACTGCATTGCAAAGAAACCGGATGGTTAATCACTTGCCATGTAAACTGCACTGGATGACCAAGGAGTAGAAGATACAAACTGCACTGAAGCTATGAGCTGATATTTGTTGTATAGACTGTACTAACAATTGAGTTTATTTGAAATGGAGCTTCCGGGCTAAGATGCCGTGGTCTACTGGTGTAGATATTTCCAGACGTTTCGTATACTACTGTGGCAGAGATCTTCAGTGTTCAGGTATCCTAGGTCTAAATCCAAGATACCTCACCTAGGAGGATACCTAGGATACCTCAACACTGAAGATGTCTACCGCAGTAGTGGACGAAACTTTTGGGAATATCTACACCAGTTGACCACGGCATCTTAGCCCGGAAGCTCCATTTCAATTAGACACCGGCCGGGAAAGCCTACATGATAAAATTGAGTTTATTATCCGTGTCGATTATAAAACACTTGTTCAACATTAATACTGTACTTTGTCGATTATCACTGGTCGACAAGGTTTTCTTCACAAGAAATCTGAATAGTGATTCTAGTGCAGTTTTTCATACTGAATTCAGATATGTAGTCAGAATTTTTCCATCAGGCACAGTTTTTTTGTGACAGCTACTTTTAAAAATCGGATTATAGCGTTTTCTTTGACCTGTCATAGGAACCGTTACCTCATATGTAGCGATTTTATCCAAGCTGTATTTAAGGAAATGATTTCTAATATTATGCTGAAGCACCATAAAACAATCCTGCGCAGGCTCATTCATGTTTGGACATGCTCAGACCTGTTCATCTGGCATTGTGATGTGTCAGTATCGAGCTGGCCGTGAGTTTGTTCAGTAGTGAAATAGTTCCTTCCTTTCTTTTCGGAAGTGTATTGTGTATGTAGTGTTTTAGTGCTTAGTGTTGTTCATCATGCCAAGAAAGTGTGTAAATCATGTAGACAGTTTCTGCTATATTTGTGGTGAGCTGACCTTCAAGTCTCAGAGGCGACATTTGACCCCACTTGTAAAGAAGTGTTATCAACTTTACTTTGGCTGTCAGGCTGGTGATTTTGATAAGAGCTGGGCCCCAAATACATGCTGTGTTTCGTGTGTTAGATTGCTGACTGGATGGAAAAAGGGTACACATCGTATGCCATTTGCAATTCCTATGATTTGGAGGGAACCGAAGGATCATTTAAGTGATTGTTATTTCTGTTTGACAAATATTACAGGAATCACATCTAAACCAAACATACAGTTAAGTATCCTAATTTGAAATCTGCAATAAGACCTGTCTTACACAATGAACAGTTCCCTGTACCAGTATATGTCGATACGACCTTAGGTAATAACTCTGATTCTGACCTAACTGAAACTGAAAATGCTTCAGATGAAAATAAAAATGATCCTACATTTGAAGCCAATACCTGTTCATCAGAACCATACTTTCCCAATCAGAAAGACCTTAATGACCTGATTCGGGATTTAAATCTGTCTAAACAGCAAGCTGAAGGTTCAGCTTCCGGACTCAAAGGGTGGAATCTACTCCAAAAAGACGTAAGAATATGTAGTTATCGTGGCCGCCATAGTGATTTCAAGGACTGCTTCTCTGAAGAAAATGTTATTGTGTTCTGTAATGATATTTGTTCAGTTATGGAAACTCTTGGGCTTCAACACCGGCCAGATGAGTGACGACTATTCATAGATTCGTCTAAAGTTAGTTTGAAGGCTGTGCTGCTACATATTGGCAATGAACTTCCATCAATACCTGTAACGCATGCAGCTGATATGAAAGAGACATATCAAAATATGAAAGTAATTCTAGTGAAAATACAATATGGAAAATATGAATGGTATATCTGTGGTGATTTAAAGGTCATTGCTTTATTGCTTGGTTTGCAACTTGGGTTCACCAAATTTTGCTGTTTTTTGTGCCTCTGGGGCAGCAGAGATAGGAAGTTTCATTATGTTACAAAATCATGGCCTAAACGTGAATCTCATATCCCTGGCCAGAAAAATGTGTCATATGTCCCTTTAGTGAATCCTGAAAAAATATTGTTACCTCCATTGTATATTAAGTTAGGAGTAATGAAAAATTTTGTCAAAGCTATGGATAAACAGTCTGATGGATTCTTGTACTTGAAATCGAAATTCCCCAAAGTCAGTGATGCTAAACTGAAAGAAGGAATTCTTATAGGACCACAAATCCGGTCATTAATGGGTGATGATCATTTCGAAGGACTGTTAAATCCACTGGAGAAAGCAGGTTGGCAGTCTTTCAAAAGTTTATGTTTCAAATTTCTTGGAAACCATAAAGCAGAAAACTATCGTGACATAGTGACTGATCTTCTGCATTCTTATAAAGCTATGGGATGCAACATGTCTTTAAAAATTCACTTCTTGGACTCTCACTTGGACTTCTTCCTCGAAAATCTTGGAGCTGTCAGCGATGAGCACGGTGAGCGTTTTCATCAGCAAATTTCTACTATGGAAAAGAAGTACCAAGGCAAATGGAGTTCCAATATGCTGGCTGACTACTTTTAGACCAAGAAGCGAGACGTTCCAGATGCAAAATATACCCGAAAATCACTATCTATCACTTGCTAGGTAAGTCAGAATGAGTAGTTATAATGTTGAGTTAGATAGCTAGTTACAGATTTTTTTTAGCATATTATAAAAATTCAAATGAATATCACAAAAAACTCCTACCCGATGGGGAAAAACTGAAATTATATTTGAATTCAGCACGAAATATTCTGCTAGAAAATGTTATTTTACTTCTTGTGAAAGAAAAAAAAGTTCATTTTTGTCGACTAGTGTTATCAAGCACTTGTTCAACACATACTGTACTGTACCACTTCAGTTCATTATGCGTGTCGATTAGGCCTATGGAACACTTGTTCAACACTAATATTGTACTAAATTTTGGCAAAGCTATAACATGTATCTTTTATGAATTTGAATCGATCAATTTTTCCTTCTTAGTAATCATAAATTTGTCTTTCAACGTAAATTTGTTCCTTCTTAGTGTGTGAATTTTTTCCTCTATGTGGTGTATTGATGCTATTGATCTTTACGTAAATTTCGATCTGAAGACTAATTTTTTTCCACCAGGAATTGGCTAAATGAAACCTGCATAGAAAATTTTCAGTATTCGCCCACACGTTTTTCACTGTAACATGAATAGCAATTTCGAGATCTTAAATTACTGTAGCAGGCTCAAATTTCTTATTAAAGTTCTCCTCACATTTGCTACAAATGGCAAATTCAAGCAAGGCGATGTATCGATTGTCGAGAGTGTACAGGCTGGGCAAAAATAATGGGCAAAACTTAATATAATGAGAAGAAGTGCAATTTACAATATCCAGTGCAATTTACCACATGTAAAATCAGTGCAGTTTATATACAGGAAGTTAGAATTCCAGTGCAATTTACCACCGCCCGTTGAGAACTCTTTCAATGTTCAATTTACATTGAACATGGTCTAACAGAGACAGACGCATGAGACAATAGCATCATCATTTTAATAAATCTTGTAAAATTGTGCCTTTCGGCTTGCTCTGCACTACCACTAAAACCAGCATTAGACATCCACAAGCAGCAAGACTATCTGCATGATGCAAGATCACAGTAAATACATTCATTTCATTTCGATGGAACATAAAGCTTCATCTCTCCGCCTTGGCACCTCAACGGGGAGAGCACTTACTGCGAACCTGGATCCGAAATCCGGCGAATGCGAAGGCGAAGTCGTATTATTGGTGGACAAAGCCAAGATTCCTTAGGGTTTTGACGTAGACCTACGTGTTTCTCGAGACTAGGTGGACTATGGGCGGGGGGGGGGGGAAGTTGCAAATTGACTGTCACGCAAAAATGCAACAACCACTCTCCCTGGAGAACGGTAAGTCAAGGACAACTTGCCACTGACGTGCTCAGGAAGTAACGCGTTTGCCTGCTGATCAGGAGTTGCGCTCGAGTGTGGGTTCGATTCCCTGATCACTTCATTGGGTTTTTCCCCGAAGTTTCCCCACCGTAAGGCAAATGTCAGGTAATCCATGGTGAATCCTTGGTCTCATCTAGCCAAATACCACCAGCTATCACCAATTCCATCGACGCTAAATAACCCTGTAGTTGATAGTGTCGTTAAATAACCAAGTAAAAGAAACAAGGAAAGTAAGGCAAAGACAAGGAGAACAAGCGGAAGAAAGGACAATAAGAAGAAAATAAAGGAAACAAGGGAAATAAAAGAAGCACATGGGGAATACAAGGATACCAAGGGGAAGAAGTCCACACCTGTGGAGTAACGGTCAGCGCGTCTGGCCGCGAAACCAGGTGGCCCGGGTTCGAATCCCGGTCGGGGCAAGTTACCTAGTTGAGATTTTTACCGGGGTTTTCCCTCAACCTAATACGAGCAAATGCTGGATAACTTTCGGTGCTGGACCCCGGACTCATTTCACCGGCATTATCACCTTCATTTCATTCAGACGCTAAATAACCTAGATGTTGATACAGCGTCGTAAAACAACCCAATAAAATAAAAAAGGGGAAGAAAAGGAAAGAAGAGGAATAGGTCTACCAGAGAAACAACAGAGATAGAACAAGAAGAACACAAGGGGTCTAAAAGGAGAACAACGGGAGTGGAAGGTGGAGAAAGAGAATGCAAGGAGAATAAGCGGAATACACGAAGAATAAGAAGAATACAAACAGGACAGGTGGAATTCAAGGGAATACAAAGAGAACGGGAAGATAAGGAGAACAAGATGAAGATAAAAAGAACAAGAGACGTACAGGGAGAACAAGGGGAACACAGAAACAAGGGGGATACAACGAGAACGGAAATAGAAGAAGAACAGGGATTAGACAATGAGAATATGGGGAATACAAGGAGAAAAAGTAAATATAAACAGAATAAGGGAAATATAAATATAATAAGGGGGATACATTTAGAATAGGAAAATAAGGACAACAAGGTGAAGACAAGGAGAACAGACGGAATATTTTATTTTCCTTTATTAGTAGGCTACGTAGGGTAAAGGTTGGTAATACTGTGATATGAAAACTATTGTGATAGTTCTTTTTGAGAATTCATTACAATTTTACTGAGTGAGAGGAAGATCTTTTTTTTTTCCGTCAATGTATTAAGGGAATGTTCGTGTACAAGTTGCTGCACAAAACCGGACCTTTTTTCGCTCAGTAAAACTGTAATAAATTCTCAAAAAGAACTATCACAATATTACTCGTATCACAGCATTAACCAACCTTTACCCTACATAGAATGACTCCGTGCCACTGAAAGAAGCTGCGTAAAAGGAGCTACACTGCAGTACAAAAAGTCGCAAGGCCCTAAAAAGAAATGTCATATGATCAAAAGTCCTAATCTGCAAAAAGGGCAACGTGCATAGTAAGAAAGAGAAATGGTACGTGGATAAAATTCCAATTCATTGTGTTTCCTGATTCAAGTACCTAGGAGTGATAATAGACAGTAGGGGAAATTGGAGGTTGCAAAATGAATTGGCACTGAATAAAGGAAAAAATGCACTCCGAGCAGTAGACAGATTCCTAAATAAATGGCAGAATATTGGGGTGAAGAATTTTGTCAACATCTATAATGCATTAGTAGAATAAAAAATATTATATAATATTGAGATCTGGGGTAGTAGGTTATCCAGCAGAAACATCGATAAAGTAAGAGCCAAAATGTGTAAAAAAATTTCTAGGAATACCGGAGAATGCTTCTAACCTGGCAGCGTTACTAGAGATGGGAACCGATTCGAGTCTGGGAATTATTCTTGAAAAAGAAATCAAATATTTAGGTAATATTCTGTGTAGGAATGATTCGGCAGTTCTGTGTAGGAATGATGTATCCTTTGTATGAAAGCCGCTAATTGGAAATCGAATTGGCTGAAAGAGCTGGAACGAGAAATAAACAGATTAGGTCTAAATTGGCTATGGAGAGAACTAGGGTCTATAAACACAAAAACTAGTGGAAGAATAATAAAAGAGAGGGCAAATGAAATTTCGAGACAAGATATTTTTAGTAATATTAAAGACCTAGTATCACTAAAATACTGTAGGGAGGTGAAGCAGTTTTGGGAACAGGAAGAATATGTTAGACTAAATTCAAGGGAAGAGAGAACGGGAATGGCATGGTGGAGATTAGGTAGGCCTATCTGGAGACTCAAGAATAAAAGAGGGAACGTAGAGAAGGATAAATGTCCTTTGTGTGGACTAGCTGAAGACGCAATGCATATTGCGTTAAAATGCCAGGCAACGAATGATTTGAGAAACAGTTGGGTGGATAAAAAATGTTTACAAATAAACGCTATAGTAGCTTATAGCGGTTCCTTAAAAACCAGTAAGTAAGTATTATTATTATTATTATTATTATTATTATTATTATTATTATTATTATTATTATTATTATTATTTTGTAAACAGAGGAAACTTATAGGTTCAATATGTATTAGTTTTTGTCATATTTGTATAGAGAGTGATGGCGGATTAAGAACTGGAACACATCTAATCCTCCGTGACGTAAACAAATATTGATGAAATAAATAAATAAATAAAATGCCATGGCACTGAGGAAACTACACCCTACTTAAAGAAGCTGCGAACTATTAAATGGGACAGAATGCCACTGAAACAATTTTCATGCTTTCGCAAGACGCTGTATATGGCAGTAATAAGCAGCACGCTATTGAAAGGAACTGCATGACACTGACAGAGGTCTACGTAACTGAATAGAGCTGCATGTCATTAAAGGAAGCTTCACGATATTGCAAGAAGGAGCTAAATGATAGTGAAAAACTGAACACCGCTAAAAAAAAAAAAAAAAAAAGGACGCCAATAGAAGAAGGTGTAGACTACAAAAGGAGCTGCACACCACTGAAACACGGCGTCACTGAAAGACGTACGTCATAGCAAGAGGCTATACGCCACTGACCGTAGCTGTGCGTAGGCCTACTGCAAGGAGATGCACGCCGCTGTACGCTGTGCGCCCGCAGGAGCTTGGCAGATGTATGTAAAGGGATTTGTGCGGTGCTGAATGGGATTAGCGCGGGAGCGGGGCTCGCTAACTAGCGACGAGTTCATTACAGCACCAATTATGGGAATGTAGCAGATCCCATTAATGCAAAAAACTAAACATCGCCCGCGACATTTCGTTAGTGCAGCACGGCGCTTCGTTAGAGTTCGCAATTTGGCAACGATGCGTCCCGATTTGCTTTTGTTTATTTTCACACTCAACCCACGTCGCAGACCAAAGTATCGGCTCTGTTTACGCCATATAAGCAATGCCTACTGAATTCTCCCGACGAATGAAAAATCTCGTCATGTGTCAATAGTCAGATCCGTCTGGAAACTTTTCCATAACATGGCCTGGTGACACCGTCATCTTCTGTTGATCACTTAGCCTACTTTCTCATCATGTGAAGTACAGAAAGAGTATTGTGATGCTGCATAAAATGCAATTCGACATTTTCATGGAAATACTCTTGGTCACAAAAGGAAAAATACTAGAGGAGAGGGATTCGATCCGGTGCTGTGGATTGAACTTCGGTGTAGCTCAGTGATTAGAGCGCTTGGTAAGTAGAACCAAGGACCCGGGTTCGATCCCCGGCGCCGGAGCGAATTTTTCTCCTCTAATAACAATTGCTACAATAACAGATATATTCTGTAGGATCAACAAATTTACCTTCACTTAGATTCTTCGCCCAACAGTGGATATTACTGTGAAATCCCGGCCACCAAGTCACCCAATTGAGTGCGCTCCTTGTATAATGGCAGTTGACTTAATGTATGTCAACATATATGTCGAACTTGGAGTCAGGTCACATAGGCAAAACCACTAGAGGAGAGGGATTCGATCCCGTGCTGTGGATTGAACTTCGGAGTAGCTCATTTGTTAGAGCGCTTGGTACATATAACCAAGGACTCGGCACCGGAGCGAATTTTTCTCCTCTAATAACACTTGTGTAGTGGAGTTTGTAGCAGAGTTGACTATACCTCTTCGTTATGTTATGTTTTCTCCTGTTAGACTCTTGTTCCTAGCATCTCATGCTTCCCCTTTTGACTGTTCTTCCTTGCTTTTCTTACTGATTTTGAAGATTCGAATATTTGTCTCGTGTGTTGCGATTGGTAAATTACTGACGAATATCCTTTCTGATTTCTCTTTTAGTTACCTATATAGCTCGGCATATTATTATCTGTTGCGTTCCGAGTTGTCTCTGGTCTCCTCCAATCTCAGTCTGCGTTCGATTAGTTTTACGGTGTCTGTACTTAGTTTTCCACTGTTCTCGTTTTTCCATCTTTTTTGCTAGTGTCCTTGCTCGCCTGTTGTGCATGTATTGTTCTAATGTGATATATAGTTATGGAACACTTAGTTCTGGGTTTAATGTGTTAGTTGGTCTTGTAGATTTTGATGTAGCTCGTTTGTGTCTATGTTTTCCACTCTTGGTCTGTCAGGTTTCGCATTATATCCTCGCCTCTTTTTTTATCTTCATTTTTGTCCGATCCATCTTGTGGTCTGTACTGAATCAATTCGAATCCATAAAATATTCAAATTCTTCACATCCCTTAATACCAAGTCGAGGTGAGAGATATTTCGAGTTAAGTCTATGAAATGTCAAAGTAAATTATTTTTTCTGATATGATCCAAATGTATTCGTTAAATAATAAATGTGAGCAATTATTTTTCAAGAAGTGCAGACAGAAGATTTACTAAAAATCGCTTAGGCCTATTTGGTGTCCGTGATGCTGATAACTTGTATTTCCGCGAAAATCTCGCATTAGGATTTTAGCAGCATCACAATATTTTTTCTCTATGCCTGGTACGAGAGCAAGAAGTCAGATATAGTTCATCGCTTTGTAATTTGCATGACTCAAACAGCCTTGAGCCGGCAGCCAGGAAAAAAAAATAGGATTTGTTCTTTCCTTTTGCAGCACGTGGTAATTTTCCCTTCAATGATGATTCGAATGGAAATAGAAATAAAAAAGTACGCGTTGCGATTTGCATGGAGGGTCGCTAATTCTCGCCCCGCTGTGTAATCTTTTCCATTCTTCCCGTCCCTTTGATGTCGAAGCTGGGAGCAAACTTCCTTCCACTCAAAATCTACATGCTGCATTTTTTTTCATGGCAACTGTTTACTCATCTTGTGGATGGAGAGAGGGTGAAATTAGGATAGGGGATGATTCCGTCAATTTCTCTCTTCCCTTTCGCACAAAGGTCGATATCGGGACAACAAGATTACCCGCCCGCGCCGTGATGTGCAACTGTTCGCGCCACGGCCTCCTGTTTGTCTCTGTGAGCTTTGTTGAATTAAGCTCTCTGACGCCTCTCATTACATGGCTAGGTCGTGGCCTATTGCTCGGCAGCCCGAGGCAAGTGGAGTTGTTCTTCAGACCGGTGCAATACAGACACTGCCTCGTCAAATGGGCCTGGCAGAAGTAAAACGATGTGTGCATCACGCGAAGATGATAATAATAGGGTGCAGCACATTGTTTACTGATTAACCGCTTAAAGACAACTGAAACTTGCAATTTTGTTTGCATAGGTTTTTGAATGATTGCTTATTTGACCCCCATTGACATAATACTCAATTTAACCAAGTATAACCGATCACTTGTTTAAAAATAGCTACTATGATTGATTGGTGGCCGAGTAGTTCAGTTAGTAGGGACTGGAAGATCCAGGATTCGATCCCGGGTGGTTACGGGAGTTTCTCGTTGCCAAACATCTATAAAATTGAGTACCGGATCTTTCTCGGGGTCCACACCTGTGGAGAAACGGTTAGCGCGTCTGGCCGCGAAACCAGGTGGCCCGGGTTCGAATCCCGATAGGGACAAGTTACCTGGTTGAGGTTTTTCCGGGGTTTTCCCTCAAACCAAAACGAGCAAATGCTGGGTAACTTTCGGTGCTGGACCCCGGACTCATTTCACCGGCATTATCACCTTCATTTCATTCAGACGCTAAATAACCTGAGATGTTGATACAGCGTCGTAAAATAACCCAATAACTCTTTCCTGGGGGTAAAAGGCGATCGGAAAGAGGTGCTGACGACACCATCTCATTCTACTGCCGAGGTCAAAGAATGCATGCACCTCCATGCTCCCATGTGTCTTATGCCATGTACGGAGGTACCTTTACTGTTACTATGGTTATTATTAATAACTAGGGATCGGAAGTTGATGAAATATCATCTTTTTTCTCAGACATCATAGACAATGCAGGATGCAATACAAACCCGTTTTACTTCAACACAAACTTATAAAGCCTACTTTTATTTTGCATTTTTCGATCTTTTGTGTGTAACAGCGTAAGAAAATTAACTGATTAAATTTCTGTCGCACTATAAACGCGTTTTTAATCAGTTAATTTATTTGTATTTTATTCATTTTTTGTATTTATTTAGCTAGTAAGAAAAGTGAGTAGAAATTCAAAGTATACAACAAAAAAATGTTTCTAGCCACTACCGTCGTGTACGGTGTGGTCTTAGCCAATAATATAACATAAAATTTACAAAGACAGTTTACTAAATACAGTAATTAACTTAATTCAGACCGACAACTAACACACAAGAGAAAAAAGAAAGAGAAAAGGAGAGAGAAACACACACACACACACACACACACACACACACAGATATATATATATATATATATATATATATATATATATATATATATAATTTGAACTGGTAATGGAAATTACGGAAAAACGACTCAACCGATTTTAATGAATGACCCCTCATTTTGAAGCTTGAAATACAAAGATATGCGGAAAAATAGTAGTTTTCAGTGAAATGTTAATTTTCCTACATAATTTTCCTACTTTTCAAAATCCATCTGCCTCAGTTTTGAGAAATAATGGCTTTTCAGAATAAAACAAAACAAAAAAAAGGCACACACATTACAATAAACAATATTACACGAAGGCCATGACCTGCAGATTTGCTGACATATTTAGAGCTCAGATTCTCTGACATCATAATGGCAATATGTCTATCTTCATGTGTGTAATTTTTTCTTCTATAGTGGATATTCAAAAACTCCAAGACTTAGTAAAAAGAATTTACAGGTCTGATACGTGTGTAATTTTCTGAGTACAGCTGTGTATTAAGCTTTGTGCTTAAGAATGTTGGATGACATTATTACCATTAAAAATGATATATTATTACAGTTAATGCCATGATGTGAGTATTTGTAACTCATTATACACATTAATGCTATATTAACCTCTGATTGAGGTTCTGACTTATATGTACCTCTACTATCAGGCAGTACATCTCAATTGACTACATGTGTCAGAGGAAGAACAATTGTTTGTATGCATCTGAAGTCTGACTAGTGTAACATATAGCTAATTGGCATATATGCAATGGAGGGGGAAAGGAACTGGCCACCCTACTCCATTATCTCCTGACCTAGTTGCCTCATAATTGGTGCGTTTTGGTATCACTTGTGAGGGCCAGACCTGTTTTCGGACAGTTGACTAAACAACAACAAGCTAGCCTATATTGATGATATTATGAAAGTGAAACCTTTTGGGATTATATAAGTAGACGTACAGAATATCTTAAATTTGATCTTTATTTGTATAGTTTACTGAGTAACGGTTATACACTATTAGGTCTATATACAGTATGTTACCGAAAACTACAAACTTACGTAAGATAACAACATTGTTACTAAAAATGAATTTTTTATAGTTATTATTCAAGTGATGTGGGTCTTTTTCATATATTTAATCACGATGTGGTGTAGATACTTATATGTGTGATTCTCTAGTAGTCCTAGGTCGTCGTGCAGTACTATGGAAGAGGCATTAATATTTGAGTCATACTTCCTATTTTAGCTGCGTCTTTAAACTACATCAAAATTAATTTCATATTACTTTGGTTTAATCGATTAGATCTGTGATCGCTGCCAAGCATATCATCTTGTTGTAGAGAGAATAGCAGGTCAGTTCACTTTTTGCTGCCGTGATAAGTAGGTTGATTTCTCGCAATGAGCAACGAATGAAACACTGAAACTGCTAATGATTTAAGATGAACAGTTTTACTTAGGGCGCATATATGCCTAAGATTTCACTAAGATTTTTTCACTGCTTGTATACTTTGAGACCTGGTAGAGTGTAAAAGAAGGCCCTATGGCCTTAACTCTGCCAGTATAAATAAATAGGCAGACAGACAGACAGATAAAAAAATATTATTATTATTATTATTATTATTATTATTATTATTGTTATTATTATTATTATTATTATTATTATTATTATTATTATTATTTTCTACAACGCCGATTAGCATTTGCCTCATTTTCCATATCTCAGCATTAGATTCCTCACATCAGCCTATACTGCTGAAAATATATGGGTTAGTACACAAGTAACTTACGTCTCTGATTTCCCGCCATTAACAATTCATTACGAGCTTATGGCCAATTATATGTCATTGATTCAACATATGATAACATACAATCTTTAATCACACAAGTTAATCCAGCAATATTTTCTGGAGGAAGCGCAAAAATGACAATTCCTAAGGAAGACCAAAAGGTATTACTTACTGATAAAATAAGAGGCCTACAAGATTTTGTATTCTCCCGATCACATCAGCAAGATCTCTTAGCAGGAGCAAGGTAGCTCACGAAACATGCAGCAGCTGTATCAAGATGCTATGTCTATTGTTGGACAGGATAGCAAACCTGATATTTTCTTAACTCTCACCTACAATCCGCAATGAACTGAAATAGCTACTGCTTTACTTCCACATGAAAAACCCACTAATCGTCCTGACATTGTTATTTGCGTTTTCGCATTGAAACTCAAGAAATGAAGATGGATAGGTTCAAGAACAAGTATTTGGCATAAAAAACATTCAGAGGGAGTATGTTTCATTACTATAAAAGCCAATAAATTTCAAAATATCTGGTACCTATTCTTCATTGAAAATAAATGTGAACATATTTTATTTGAACTTCTAATGAACTTAGCTTGGAGCATTTGCTGCACAAGCCAGTAGTTTAACATAAATTGGCAATCAGACAGAAACGAATGACATTCAATAAAAACATAAATATACTCGACAGAAATAAAAAGGTAAAAATACACACAATATGTGTTAATATTATATATCACTAATAAATTTATAAATTTCTTTTTTAAAAGGTCTCACTCACTTACTTACAAATGGCTTTTAAGGAACCCGCCGGTTCATTGCCGCCCTCACATAAGCCCGCCATCGATCCCTATCCTGTGCAAGATTAATCCACTCTCTATCGTCATATACCACCTCCCTCAAATCCATTTTAATATTATCCTCCCACCTGCGTCTCGGCCTCCCCAAAGGTCTTTTCACCTCCGGTCTCCCAACTAACACTCTATATGCATTTCTGGATTCGCCCATACGTGCTACATGCCCTGTTCATCTCAAACGTCTGGATTTAATGTTCCTAATTATGTCAGGTGAAGAATACAATGCATGCAGTTCTGCGTTGTGTAACTTTCTCCATTCTTCTGTAACTTCATCCCTCTTAGCCCCAAATATTTTCCTAAGAACCTTATTCTCAGACACTCTTAATCTCTGTTCCTCTCTTAAAGTGAGAGTCCAAGTCTTACAACCATACAGAACAACCGGTAATATAACTGTTTTATAAATTCTAACTTTCAGATTTTTTGACAGCAGACTAGATGGGAAAAGCTTCTACCATACTACCATATTTCTTTAGATCAATTTTCAACAAATCATTAATATAATTATATTATAAATCAGATTGCCCCTAATACTGTACCTTGTAAAATTCCAATATCGATCTAATTATATTTCCTTAATATATTGTCAATTTCGACTTTTTTATATCTGTGTCTATTGATCATTGTTTAGGATGTTCTACTTTCTGTTGCGTCTTGCAGGAATAATTTACCTTAATTTACCTTAATTATTTACCTTGTGGTTGCATTAACCTTGACTCCTGATCACGTGTGTTACGTGCTTTCCCCATTCAACTCAACAGAACAAATACTGCAGCCACAGTCAGAATATTGAATCTAATGTCATAAGTGAAGATGTAAAAATGTTGAATGTAAAACAAAGAATAGGCCTATATAGTTTTTTGTTACAGTTAGTGAATGAGCTTGGTGACAATGCATTTTCCACAGATGGAAATATAAATTGTGTTTGTATTTTACTATTAAAATCATGGTAATTGTTTTATTTTGTCATGCTTTTGGAAATTTAATGTCATTTAAGATCATTTTCTGTGATCATCAAATTCCGAGTCATATTAATAACACATTAAAAGTCGACCATTTTGTGAGTTCATGCGAGTGAATTAAACTCGTCAAGCAGTCGAATTCTCTGACAACAGTTACTGACAACATGGGGAACTAACCAACATCCGTATAGTGGTCGTAAACACAATGCTAGTGTCAATGAGGTCAGAAACAATTAAATGGTTGGCTCTTATACAAGGTGTGAAATTTATGGAATTAACCAAATATGTATTAAACAACCTAACAGCTTATTTAGCTATACTTTTGGGATTTTGTATAAATACACAAATGAAGTAATTTTTTTGTTTTAATTGCATCCGTCAGGTGACCTCCTCTTGCAATGCACTGCAGAAGTTGCTTCTGGAAGCTTGTCATGACACGAACACATAAACCCTGACTAATGTGTTCAATTTATTGCCGAATCTTCTTCTTCAACTCTTGAACATCATGTAATTTATGGAGGAACGCCCTCTGTTTCAAATATCTCCCTAAGAAAATATCTAATGCTATGAAATCGTGTGAACGCGAAAGGCCATGGAATGAGGAAATGATGCGCCGGGGAAGAACCTCTGCAAAGTTCTGCAAACGCATTTGAAACAGACGATACATACATTACATGATATTCAAGAGCTGAAAAACAAGATTCGGCATGAAATTTAACACATTGGCCATGAGCAATAGGCTAATATAATATGTTCATGTCATAAGTTTCCAGAAGCAACTTCAGCAGTGCATTGTAAGATTACCTGAAAAATGTGGTTTTCAAAAAATATATTGAATTGTGTAAATAAACAAAATACAAAAGTATAAGTGAGCTATGAGGTTTTTAAAAATGCATATTTGATTCACTCCATGAACAATTAATATATGAGGAGAAAAATTCGCTCCGACGCTGGGGATCGAACCCGGGTCCTTGTTCTACGTACCAAGCGCTCTGACCACTGAGCTACGCCGAATTCAATCCACAGCACCGGACCGAATCCTCCTCCTTCAATGTTTCCCTTTGTGGCCTGACTCCAAGTTAGGCATATATGTTGACGTATATTATGTCCAATGTCAACTGCCATTATACTAGGAACGCACTCAGCTGAGTGACTTGTTTGGCAGGGATTCCGCAGTTACGTGCACAGTAATCTGTACAAATATATGCATTGCAGCTATGAGAGTATTATAGATTTATTTTATTAATTTGTCCTACAGAATAATATCTGTGATATTGACAATTAATATTTGAGGAGAAAAATTCGCTCCGGCACCGGGGATCGAACCCGGGTCCTTGGTTCTACTGTGGATTGAATTCGGCGTAGCTCAGTGGTCAGAGCGCTTGGTACGTAGAACCAAGGACCCGGGTTCGATCCCCGGCGCCGAAGCGAATTTTTCTCCTCAAATATTAATTGTCAATATCATAGATATTATTCTGTAGGACAAATTAATAAAATAAATCTATAATAATCACTCCATGAAGTTTTATTACACTTGAAAAATATTTCGTTAAAAATTCTCCACTCTATAGGCTAAATTTCATGCATTATTGTAGCTCTGTGTCAGCTTTTAATAAAGACTATAAAAATCTGGCAGGGAAAAACGATTTCCAAATATATTGCGTGAATAATGTTTTTAGATTGAGAGGAAATGTAATGTTTGTGCTGAAATGAAGTCCATGTTATAGCCTACTCGTAAGATAATAAAATTAACTTACATTTGTCATATACTATGATCGTATCTACATTATTCTATAGATTATTATTAAACGAGTAGTTTTTATAAACCTGTATATTGCATATTTGTAAATTTTATCTTCAAAAAGTGCCTAAGGATTTCAATGAAATAGAATGATCTAACGTTTTCGCGTGCTAGAAAGCTATTTGGCTAGGTTTCGACTTTGAGAAAACTCATATAGCCCTACGGGGTGGTTAAATAACCATATTTAGGGAGTTCCATTGTTAAGATAGCCTATATTTAAATTTATAATTACGTTCTTTCATAATTTATATGCAGTGTCGCCAACTTCGATGGTTTCTTACTGAATCTGATGGTTTTTAGATACGGTAGTATTCAGAGAGAAAAACTGTCGTCTGTGGTGAGAGGAAATTTCAGAAGCTTTTAAAGGTTTGTTCAGAGTTACCTGGGTTTGCGACGGTGATGCTGGAGACGATGCCAATACGTGAATCTCAGCAACAATTGAGCCGTTCAGAGCAAAAGTGGTGCAAGTCAAAATTGGGTAATGAGGTTTAAAATAAAAATTCTGTAAAATACAGCGCAAAGTAGCAATTAATATGTCCTTCTTGCTATCCAGTGACTACTAAGTTAATAGTTTAAATAAATTGAATGTTAATTGCTACTTTGCGCTGTATTTTACAGAATGTTTACTTTAACCCTCATTACCCATTTTTGAATTATACCATTTCTGCTCTGAACGGCTCAATTCCTTTAGCCCAATTTTGCACTTTCTTGAATATCCAATAGCGAGAAAGGAAAAATAAATTGAAGGTGAAATGAATTATGAATCGCCTTGAATAGAGGTGTTGCCAATTTAGCGTTTTTCCGCTAGAGTTGTTTTATTTCTATGTTAGTTTAATGGGTAAAATTTATCAACTGTGTATCATTGATATAGGGCAGGCGTGTCCAAAACAATTGGTAGTGCCGAATCACTGCTGGATGCAGCCCGCAACACTTCTACGTTTGAGAAGTGGAGATGAAGAGGTAGCTGATACAAATTACAAAGTGTGGTAGTGGTGGATTACTTCATGTCGCTGTTACCAACGACTGTTTATTTATCGAATTATCAACATAAATAATACATATCTAGGTCTACACAAAATTATTCCATGAAATACCTATTTCCCTACAGTTCCTCTTTCAAATACGACACAATCAACATTTGTTTAGAAATGAATATAATCCATGTTTCTCTCTTAGTGAGATAATGTATAATGCTTCTAATGTACCAATTGATATACTAACGAATTGTTACTGTATTAACTAATCATTATTTACATAAAATTTACTCTGTCACACGATAAAAGTGTTAAAATTGTTTAAAAAGGTATTTACCTTCGACAGACGGCCCGTTTCGACGCTATTTGTCGTCGTCTTCAGTGTCTCTTGAACCACTGCTGATTTTGGCCCTGCGATGTGCAGTTGTCGATGGTAGGGGTGGGGGTGTGTTGTTCCTATGGTGGGGGTTGGCTGTCTGTATGCTATGACGTATTATGATGTCAAACAATGTGTGCGTATTGAACTGTAGTTGCGTATTAAGTATGTAATGTGGGTGTGCTATTGTGTTCTTATATATTTCGTATTGTTCTAGGATATTTAACTGTAAACTTTTTGGTGTGATGTGTAAAATTTCCATATCTGTTTCTATATTATTGTAGTCATGATTATTGTCGATAATGTGATCTGCATAATTTGATGTAATGTAAGGTTTGGTTATAGCTTTAATATGTTCGTTGTATCTTGTATGAAAGGATCTTCCTGTCTGTCCTATGCACATCACACCAAAAAGTTTACAGTTAAATATCCTAGAACAATACGAAATATATAAGAACACAATAGCACACCCACATTACATACTTAATACGCAACTACAGTTCAATACGCACACATTGTTTGACATCATAATACGTCATAGCATACAGACAGCCAACCCCCACCATAGGAACAACACACCCCCACCCCTACCATCGACAACTGCACATCGCAGGGCCAAAATCAGCAGTGGTTCAAGAGACACTGAAGACGACGACAAATAGCGTCGAAACGGGCCGTCTGTCGAAGGTAAATACCTTTTTAAACAATTTTAACACTTTTAACGCGTGACAGAGTAAATTTTATGTTTTTAACAAAGTGTTAACGAGAACTTTAAACAATGAATCATTAATTACTCGTTCCTTATCAATTCAATCAATAATTAACTGTAAACAACTTTGTTTATTGCATATAATTATTATTATTATTATTATTATTATTATTATTATTATTATTATTGTCGTTGTTGTTGTTGTTGTTGTTGTTGTTGTTGAATCAACTTTTCGAAGACATGTTTGAACCTCATAAGTGATGCCAAGAAGTCACTACTACTGCTGCTGCTGTTACTAGGCTACCACCACCACTACTACTAGGCATGAAGTTAGTCCCTTGAGGAAGTTGGTAGGTCTATGGTGTAGTAGTTCTCCATTGCTAACGGAAATATGGGGGTATTCCGAGGAAACCTGCCTAACAGTATCTGTCTACCATAATTCCATTTAGACTCGCCAGGTCTTCAACTCGTGCCTTCACTGCGAACGATATTGTCCTTCAAATAATCTTACGACGAGCGTGTGGATGTAGGTGATCAAATCACCGATGGTGTTTCGTACCGATAGATATGAGTTGCGAAAAGTAATTAAAGACCAAAGAATATTATTTAATGATTTAAGTTTGAGTGTGTGCACTTGTGCACTTTGCGTGCGCTGTGGTTTGAGTGAGCGTCGTGGCTTTTAAGAGAAATTGCTAGTCAGGGGTGTATATCTTACAGGGAATAAGTTACTACAGCAATTTAAAGTTAATACTAGGCTATACATAGGCCTATTAGGATCATTTATTTGGGAAATTTATGCTTCGACAATCATGTTAAATAATATTTCAATGGAAGTTTACTTGACAATAATACTTAATAAAAATTATTTCACATTATAACACAAACAATTTGAAATATTACTTATTTTGAATGACACTACCCATTCATGAATAAATGAGCAGTATGCTATATCCTGACACCTTTTCAAAATGTTTATATATTGAGGAATTTTTCAAAATAAAACTAAAATAATTCAAATATATTTTATTTTTACTATGTTCTAAGTTTTTGTGATGTTCTCCAGAAATTATTCTTTCAATGTTAGTTTTGCTGGAACCTATCTTCATAATTGACTACATGTGAGAAAATGTCAAACGTGGTATTCGCCTAGTTTTGTTGAGATTCATTTGTGAAAAAAAACTGTTCGCACCTATAAGTGCTCTCAAATATTAACATTGCTTTTACTGCAAACTTACGAGCGAGTTGGAATTTAAACAAATAAGTAATAACCAAAGCAAAACTTTTACAAAATTGTTAAAATTGCAACGTTTTAATTTCTAGATAGATTTTCAATATTTTAGTAAAAATGGACTACTTATACATAGTTTCAAATGTTTTTTTATAATCAACAATCATTTTCATCTCTTCATCTTCCGCGACGTTCTTGTATTCATGGGAATTATATACATCGTAAAGTCGCTGTACATTAAATTTCTTAGAGGTGGTGTTTTTTCATATTATGCATTGTGCCTCTCCATCGTGATTGCGGCATGAAAACTGGAATAACCAATCTTCATGCTAAAATTGAATAATACTGTTGATTCTAGAACTAGTAGTGCTATTTGAATGTAAATTAATAGTCTTCATAATTACACTCATCCCTAACATAATTGAATCTTATAATGAATAAAAATGGATCAGCTTCCCATAAATAAACGTAAATGTAAAAAAGAGTTAATTCTTTCCATCATTTCAACAAAATAAATTATACATTTTAAAATAAAATAATTAATCATAATACATACATAATTATAAAAAATCCCATAGGGTCTCACTACCACTTGTCATCGTGTTGTTTTCAGTAGGTACTGTAAAGCAAGCAATCGTATGTGTCGTAATAGCGGTTTACATATTCACCCCTGCTATCTCTTTTGCTGTGAAAGGGGGGAATAGGATAGGACCCACGAGCTGGACCGTTTACACGGCGGGCGACTTACTCATAGCGAGCTGATTCTGACGTGACTGCTATAAATAATTAACTCACTACATTTAAAAAAAAAGCTAAGAGGGAAGGTGGGATGAATGCATTCTCTAACAGTGAAGTTTTAGTCACTGAAATAGCACAGAAATTAATCAGAAACATCCTAAGGATTACTAGATACTACTGTATATATCATCCCCATATGACAGCGTTCCTTTTCAAATGGTCGTTCTCATTTGGCAATATAATCATCCTTCGTATGTAAACAAGTTCTGTCAACTGGACGTCGTCAGAATGGCAACGTAACCAACCTTCGTACATTAACGAGTTAACTTTTTCTTTTGACAGCTGTACATAGCTACATTCATTCATTTAGTGTTCTGCTCAAGGGCAGGTCCTTCACTGTAAACCCAGCTTTCTCCAATATTTCCTATTTTCTGCCTTTCTCTTTGTTTCCTCATATGATCCATATATCTTAATGTAGTTTATTATTTGATATCTTCTTCTGCCCAAAACTCTTCTCCTGTTCACCATTCCTTCCAGTGCATCCTTTAGTAGGCAGTTTCTTCTCAACCAGTGACCCAACAAATTCCTTTTCCTTTTCGTGATCAGTTTCAGCATTATTCTTTCTTCACCCATTCTTTCCAACACAGATTAATTTCTTATTCTGTCTGTCCACTTCACACGATGCATTCTTCTCCATAGCCACATTTCAAATTTTTCTATTCGCTTCTCTTCATTTCGTCGTAATGTCCATGTTTGTGACTCATACAATGCCACACTCTACATGAGGAAACAAAAAAAGGAGGTGATTTATTTTTATAACGAAACGAAGGGAGGAGTCGACACATTCGACCTGTTAGTGCACAATTATTCTGTCTGTAGCCGTTAAGGTATTTCTTTGGAATATTAGACCAGTCTGGAATTAATTCCCTTATTTTATTCCAAACAGCAAGCAAAGTCGACAAAATTGTGAGGAGGAAGCATTTGCAAGCACTTGGTTATCAGCTCGCAAGGCCACACATGGAACAGCGTGTTTGTGCAAGAATCCATAAGAATTGAGAACATCAATTAGGAAAGTGACAAGCATAAAGCAAAAAGAAGAACAAGACCAGTTTGAGAGTACACTGACTTTCAAAGAAATTAGACCTATGATTTTATGATCGTGTAAATGAATTTTCTAACCACGGGATAAGTCAGAACCAAAGATAAGAACAATTGAGAAACTTTGAAACAGTTCCGCTAGTTCTCAATAAGTATCATCATTATTGGGGCGATTAAAAAAGTATTTGGGAAAATGATTATGTAGATTAAGCATAAATTACTCTCTAAATTGATATCAGTGGTTTCAGCTAAACCCAGACTTGTTTTACAATCAGTAGAGTGGTATGAAATATTGAATTCTATAATAGGGGTAGGCCTATATTTATGGCAATACTATTATCTTCGCCATCTATCCACAGAAGTAGTAACTAAAGAACCCATACTTACCCTTGTTTGTTCATTGCATAGACCTCACTTTGAACCGTTATGAAATTTACTTAATAGAAGGGAATTATCGATCACTATCATTTAGTGGGATCAGATATCTTTGAACGTTAGTGTACAAAGCCTAAGCAAGGAAGATGTTTTGTTTGCTCTAGATCGAAATATCGGAAGACAAAATCATCTTGTATGCAATAATGTATGATAAATGCACGAATGAATTGTAGGTTGAAAAGAGAAGCGATCTGATAAGTCAACTTCAACCGAAATCATCTGAAGTCGTACGCAGCCTTTCAACTACATTTTAATAGCATGTCATTTTATAAGTAAGGCGAAGAGCAGGGTATAACGAGTTGGAGTAGCTATGTTGGCAGAGTGAAATCGTAATGTTAAGGAAAACAGAATTTCCTATTGGAAATAGGTCTAGTTGGCTGAGCGAAGTTTATGATGTTGAGAAAAATGGGAAACTGGAAAGTGTTGGCAAAATGAAATTCGTAATGCTGAAGAAAACGGGAAATTGGAGAATGTTGGTTGAGTAAAATGTGTAATGTTAAGGAAAATGAGAAATTTTAGAATGTTGGCTGAATGAAATTTATAATGTTGTGGAAAACGGTAGGATCCCCGATCTTGTTCATGACAGATATCGCTGTCGTAAAAGCTCAGGCAATGAAACCGAAATATCTTATTTAATAATCTGTTTTTGTGAGTTCACACCAAATGCACACATGCACAAATATCTTCGTCAAATTCTGAAGTGCTGCAAAGAAGATTTATCTTTCGTTTTCTTACTTCGGGAAAACATCCGTTGCAAAATCACATTCAAGTTAAACAAAATCATGATCAATGTTCAAGAATTTGGCCTTTTGGACTGTTCAGTCCTCACTTTTGTGAACATCTTGATCACTAGACTTCCAGAAATGAGAAACTCTCTGTTTACGCGCAAGAATATACTCGTATTTTAAGGTCAAACACAAAACCTATATGTAGCCTATTTACTTCTTTCAAAATGAATATAAATCTCAACTTCTTTGCCGGGAATCGAACCCACTTTCGTTGGTCTTATAGCAAGACCATTGGAGCCACGACAGAATGAAACAATACTGATTGAAAGAATCTCAAACTTCGGTGAGTATTTTCTCCGTGCAGCAATACACATACAGCCACCACTTCCGGGGACCTCACTGTTACGTCATAGGTGATGAGAAGTTTCCAGAAGTTGCTGAGCTCGTGAGTATCCCCCTCCCCCCAATCTTTGCTTTGGATGCAATTGTTCGCGTTACTTGCGATTCGTTTAGCAGGGGACGTGAGGCAGCACTGCTCAAATTGGATTACCCACTCTCGGCTGCTCCTGCAAACTCGATTTCCGATGGCGCAGTAAACGCAGCGCAGAGCAGAGGCTGGCGTCCAGGGGCCGGACGGACGGACGACCTGGTTGCTAGGCTACCAGCCAGGACCGTGCGCTGCGACGCGGTGCGACACCACATAGGAAGGCGCTTTTCTGACCAGCTCCATTATAACCAGCGACTAAAACGCACATACTCGCATAACAAAAAGCAATATAGTTAGTTGTCACTAGAGCGTCAGACTACGGAGTTCGAAAGCCCGGGTCCGGATTTTTCATTTAGTCTTGAATTCCTAAGTAGGTACTTCCGAGATCCACTAAGCAGCTCACATAATTCGATGCAGAGTGGAAAGGAAATTATTAAGCTTGTAATATCATATAGTAGTATTATTATTACTATTAGGCCTATTATTATTATTATTATTATTATTATTATTATTATTATTATCAATAATTATCTTGTTTTTTTTTATACTTTGTATGCCTCATTTATTTTGACCTGCTATTCACATTTTATTATGCTTTTTTTTTCTTTCTTTCTGTATGTTATATATTATGTCTGATTTCTTCTTACTTGTTGTTTACATTTTATTATTATTATTATCTTATTCAGTTTTGTGTGTAAAATTGTAGTGTACTTTGTAAATTTGTAGTGTTTTTGTAACGCAGTTTTTACTCCTGGTTGAGTGTTAGAGAAGGCCGTATAGCCTTAACTCTGCCAGGTTAAATAAATCATTATTATTATTATTATTATTATTATTATTATTATTATTATTATTATTATTATTATTATTATTATTATTATATAGGCTAGTTGGCCTACGCAACATAACGTCCAAGCATCAACGGTAATGTATTTGTACTTTCATGGTATTACTATTATTATTATTATTATTATTATTATTATTATTATTATTATTATTATTATTATTCACTTAGTTCTTTTTCAAATAATAATAATAATAATAATAATAATAATAATAATAATAATAAATGATACTATGGACAAGGATATTTGGCGACAACAGATTGGTTTGGTTTGAAGGAGAACCATTTTATCTAAAAAATTCTAAATTATGGTTTATTTAACGACGCTCGCAACTGCAGAGGTTATATCAGCGTCGCCGGTGTGCCGGAATTTTTGTCCCGCAGGAGTTCTTTTACATGCCAGTAAACCTACTGATATGAGCCTGTTACATTTAAACACACTTAAGTACCATCGATCTCAGCCGGGATCGAACCCATAACCTCGAGCATAGAAGGCCAACGCTATACCAACTGCGCTACCGAGGGCGGCACCATTTTATAATTAATGGATTATTATTATTATTATTATTATTATTATTATTATTATAATTATTATTATTATTATTATTATTATTATTATTTTGAAGAGCTGGAGAAGTTCAAATATCTTGGAGCAACAGTAACAAATATAAATGATACTCGGAAGGAAATTAAACACAGAATAAATATGGGAAATGCCTCTTATTATTCGGTTGAGAAGCTTTTATCATCTAGTCTGCTGTCAGAAAATCTGAAAGTTAGGCCTAGAATTTATAAAACCGTTATATTACCGGTTATTCTTTATGGTTGTGAAACTTGGACTCTCACTTTGAGAGAGGAACATAGGTTAAGGGTGTTTGAGAATAAGGTGCTTAGGAAAATAGGCCTACGAGTATTTGGGGCTAAGAGAGATGAAGCTACAGGAGAATGGAGAAAGTTACACAACACAGAACTGCACACATTGTGGTCTTCACCTGATATAATTAGGAACATTAAATCCAGACGTTTGAGATGGGCAGAGCATGTAGTACATATGGGCAAATCCAGAAATGCATATAAAGTGTTAGTTGGGAGGCCGGAGGGAAAAAGACCTTTAGAGAGGCCGAAACGTAGATGGGAAAATAATATTAAAATGGATTTGAGGGAGGTGGGATATAATGATAGAGAATGGATTAATCTTGCTCAGGATAGGGACCAATGGCGGGCTTATGTGAGGGCGGCAATGAACCTCCGGGTTCCTTAGGCCTAAAAGCCAGTAAGTAATAATAATAATAATAATAATAATAATAATAATAATAATAATAATAATAATAATAATAATAATAAATGATACTATGGACAAGGACATTTGGTGGCAGCAGATTGGTTTGGTTTGAAGGAGAACAACTGTATAATTAATGGAATATTCATTATTATTATTATTATTATTATTATTATTATTATTATTATTATCATTATTATTATTATTATGCCTATTATTATATTTATATTAATTATTATTATTCCATGTATTGTGGGACCCTACCACCACAGCATAGCGTGTCCTCTGCTTGTGGATAGAGGCGACAGCCTCCAGATGTGAAGAGTACTTAGTTGCGAATGTATTTAATAAGCAGTCGCGAACAGCCGATAAGGGGTGGTTCTTCAGCTTGGAAGTTGGACGAAGGACTAACAACCTATCACCGTAAAAAAAACGCTTGTTACGAAACTCCGTACATAAGCTTCCGAATGAGACTGGTTCTTTGGCGCGACCTCAGCAAAGAAATAAGGCTATGAGATTTGGTACTTGGAATGTCACGATTCAAAATTAATAAAACCCCTCGCGCACGTTTTCTTCACCACAAATTCCTCCGTGACTCAGGCGGGGATTGAAGCCTGGTCGCTATGGAAGGCAGAGAGGCACTCCGCCACGGCCGACAAAGTAGACGATGAGGGGCTTCTTGCGTTGATTATCTATTCTCTTAATCACAACTTTCATCCATCATTGCGTTCCAATATTGTGCAATGATTCGCCGACAACAGTGCACCGTCTGCAAGTTGTCAGATTGCAATAATAAAAAAAAAAAAAGAAATATAATTACTGTAATATGTTTCAGTGTCTAGGTTCCTTTTGTATTCCATTTTTCGAATTCTTAATCTTAGTTTAAGCACTACAATGCTAAAAAAAATACAAAATATGCTTTTATATGTGCTAAAAGCTGAATTATGCATTAACCCCTTAAATTTTCATATAGCCTATATGCACTAGAAAATCTTGACCTTTAGTTACAAATAACTTGAAATGCATTTAGGGAAAACGCGAATTCATTCCCCAGCACATTCTATTAACTAGCTATAGGCCTATTCCAAGTGGACAAAGTGTCTGTGAGATAGGCTACTTCCGTTTCTTCTATCGCTTGCACTGCTGTTTTCCTGTAGGCCTATTGTCGCCAAATCAACAAGACTTTAAATAGTATCCAAAGAATAAAGGGATTTTAAACTTAGGCTATAATCTAAATCACAGGTAACAATAGTGTTTTCGTTCAGATATAGACTACTAGTAATCAGTGGCGAAGCTCATTGGCTTTTGAGGCTCAGCCAACCCAAAAAAAAATCCGAGTTATTATAGGCTAACTAGTAGGATAACAGTAGGCCTATAGGTTTGTAATAATGATCTATCGTAACACTTGGTTTCACTGCGATCCTTTCATAGTCTATATTATGTTCACTGTTGGCAGTCATTCCAGGATGGAGAGTTCAGTGCGAGAGGCTTGTGGCAGAAACCTCTAAAGGCACGACTAAGATCTTGACTCTTAAGTCTGAGGGGGGACCAGGGAGAGGATATCGATTCGCTACATCTTCGGTACGAAAGGCGGCTAGCCCCAACAATAACACGTTGCACTATATTGGTATTCTGTGAATGCGCTGCGTTGTTGAATGTTAGTTTAATCAAAGTGCATGGGTGTGTATTACATATTAATTTTGTGTAAAATGGCTTAGCCTATACTTACTAAAAGACACTGAGGTCATTATTTGTAGAATTAAAAGAGAAACCGTTGGTCGTATGAACGAAATGTGCTTACAAAGATAGGAGATCGACACCACACTTATGGAGGAAGACAAAATACAAATTTTCAATTTTCGTGGTATAAGAAATATCCTTGCCTAACAGGATGCTCTAAGATAAATAGGGAAGTTATATTGTTTTAATTGTATTCTGTTTGGGGGTGAAAATGAGTGGTCATCATCTTTTTGTGGGATCCGCACCAGAAAATATTTCGAGGAACATCTGCTCTATAAAAATATATAGTCTAAGGTAAGCATATTTTTCAGCCTACGCACTATTTACACCTTAGCTTCGCCATTGCTAGTAGTAGTAGTAGTAGTAGTAGTAGTAGTAGTAGTAGTAGTAGTAGTAGTAGGCCTAGTAGTAGTAGTAGTAGTAGTAGTAGTATTAGTAGTAGTAGTAGTAGTAGTAGTAGTAGTAGTAGTAGATCTATACGTGACAGGGTTCTTGATGTGCCGTAATTCTACGACATGGGACCCACAACTCTACTATGCAAAGAAGACGTGCTAAGAATATTACCGACCTTTAAAAATCATCATTCTCGGCTGCTATGAATCCGCGAACCTCGGATCCAAAAGTTAACACAGTAACCACTGGGCACTGAGGAAGATATGTTAGCCTGCCTTAAAAAAATAAAAAAAAAAAACTTAGAAGACTGGAAACTTACTGTATTTCTTTCCAGCTCTGTCCAAAAGAGACATTCGCATGCACACTCAGTAGAAATATAGTCAGTGAGATATATGCTCTAAAGCAAGGAAACTTGAAGCGGTGAACTGCTCACCAATTTTGTATGGGTGAGGCTCTTCACAAGTGTCGTACGTGACCTCTGCAATCATAACCGAATAGAACCTTACTGAGACATTTTTCTCGCCCCTTGAAATTTTTTCGTTATCAACAGAGTTAGACAACGGATCCAGTCGCAAGCATAATGGCGGCACTACTGGGGATGACAAAGGGTTATCCAAGCAAAATATCTACCATGAAAGGCCGTTAAATAAAATGCAGAACTCACATTCATTTGATCATGTACTGTTGCATTCACATCACGGATATTATTTTTCATAGTCTTAGCTCAGCCACTGTTTTCAAAGGTTTAAGTAAACGAGATAGAACAAGATAGAAAAAAGAGAAAAAGCGAGTTCGTGAGCCTGCAGTGTACAAACAACGGCATGTAACGAGCGCGGGCTGAGCGCTTCATTCGATTACCGGCCCGCTCGGCATGATTGAAAGGAAATCCCTCCTCACATTTAAATGAACCGCCGCCACGTGACCAGCCTCCCCTTGTTGCTCTGACTCTAGTCAGGTTTTAGGGAGAGGTGTTTACATCTGCTTTTGAGTTTATCGCATTGTCACAATCCTTAGAATGAAACACATCATAAACCTGCAAATTTATACGCTACATACCCATAGGTCCATACACATAGTTCACATACATACATGCATACATACATACATACATACATACATACATACATACATACATACATACATACATACATACATACATAGTCTACTGTACGTACATACGTATATAGGCCTACATACATACATACAACCGTAGTCTATACATGTGTGCGTATGTACATAGGCCTATAGGCATATATGTAGGGGAACATGGGGCAGGACGGGGTAGTTAATGTTTGAATGTTTTTATTTGGTATCAAATAATGTAAATGTATGGGTTTTATGACATATATGCTTTTATTATACTGTAAACAAGTAAAAAAATATGCACTTCGAGTGAAATCCGGTCATTATAACCTTAAAATAAATTAGTTTTCGAAATGTGTGTTTTGCCCCGTTCTGCCCCACGTATGGGGCAAAATGGGGTCTCTATTTTTTTTTTAACAATTAAATGGCAAAAGTGACAAAAATTATATACTGAAAGTGTCAATACTACAACATTTTACAAGTTTACTTGAGAAAAAGTCATTCTCAAAATACGCAAATGTGCGTGGCATCCTCGTCTTCACTATCTACTCCTGCGCAACAATTGTGAGCCCATTTCAGACATGATACGCATCTAGTCAAACCTTCTTCTGACAAACAACAGAACGAACAACCCATTACAGGAGGTGAAATTTAATTAAATATGACGTGGGGCAGGACGTACTGCCCTGTTATGCCCCACCCCGTTTTGCCCCATAGTGACAATTTCTAAGTTATGAGGTGTTGGCAGGAAAAATACCGCACGAAATTTAAGAAAGTTTCGGAATTAAAAGCCAGGTAAGCACTCTATAATATGACATTAAAATAGATTATCTAAATAAATCTCATTTCTACTTACGTGTGACAAGAGAACACTTTAAAGTTGCAAATGAATGATACAACAGGATGCAGCAACCAAATAACATACAACAGATGCAAGGAATGGCAGTAAGTGTTGTGTGATGATATATTTACATGAATTGACGAAGTTCTAAAAAAAAAAATCGGTACATTGCACTACTTGTTGGGAAGCTAGAGGCTATACCCCGTTCTGCCCCCTTCCTCGTCCTGCCCCATATTCCCCTACGTACAATGAGGGACATAAAAGTTAAACGACTCGAGTATTTTCTAAGTCATGCTCCGAGCCGAAAGTTTTCGGTCATATATGTTGACAACATATTCGCTTCGCCTTTCTGTTTAAATATTACATAGGCCTATCTAGGCTGAGAATTCATGGAAACTAGCCCTATAACCTCTTATATACCGCGTTACAGATCTTGAAACATTTTCTCCCGCTCAATAATTATGTTCATCTTTGTACGTAGGTATGTAGGCCTATGAACGTAGGTATGCCCTATGTATGTATGTATGTATTTTTTTTTAATATTAGTTGAACGGCATGTCCCATTACAATAAAGGTAATACTACATGCCTTGCTACCTGTATGTTTATAATATAACACATTATGTCTCGTTTCTGTCACTCTCTAGGCGTATGTAGGTCTGTTATTCTGTTGTGAAAATTTGAGTCTTTCATTATATCTATTGCCTACTCCTATCTATCCTAGATTAAATTATCCTACGTTTACTCGTCTAAATTTATAACATTGACATAGTTTGTGAATGTATGCGCATGTTCTTGCATTATTTTAAGCTTTGTGAAAGTCCACTTGCCAGTTTTCCTTAACATTTCCCGCTGGAACGCTAGTCTTTCTTTGTCCAATTTCGGGCACTCGAAAAGGAGGTGGTCGACGGTCTGTTCCTCTGCTCCACACGCACACGACAGGTTGTCCCTCAGCTTGAATCTGTATAAGTAAGCACCGGTTTTTCCATGTCCTGTTAGAAAAGTTGTGACCTTTCCATTCAGTGGAATGTTAACGCGTAACCTCTCTTTTACACTGGGGAAAAACGATTTTGTCACTGCACCATTTTTCGTGTTTTGCCACTCACTTTCCCACTTAACCACACTTTCTTCCTGAAGTTCCCGCATGATGTCGCTGACTGGTATCCTGTCGAAGCTCACTGCTATCTCGTTGTTACCTGCTGCCTGCTTTGCCAAGTGGTCGGCTAGCTCGTTCCCCGCAAGTCCAACGTGCGCCTTGACCCATGCGAAGTGAATAGTCCAGTTTAATGTTTCCAGCTTTCTTATCTGTTTTCTAATATGTTCTATCAAGTGGTGATGGTTATTGAAATTTCGTAACGAATCGAGTGTGATTCTGCTGTCGGTATTAATGGCTGCTGATTTTCGAACATCTTTTAGTTGTTGGAGTACTTCGAGTTGTTCTAGTGCTTTGAGAATGGTGCACTGTTCCGCTTGGTTGTTCGAGCACCGCCTGTGGAGTTTAAATTGCAGCTCATGGACTAATTCTTGATCAATGAATATGGCGACACCTGAGCCAACTCCCGAGTCTCCCTTGCTGCCATCGGTGTAGATGTCTACTTTGTAAGTTTGATCACTTGATTTTTCTTTAATCAGGATTTTATCTGCTGGATGCGGCCATGTTGTGTAATGCTCTACTGTGTCAATTTTAATTCCATCCTGGATCCTTTTCGTGCTTTCATATGCTGTCGCCAGCTTCTGAATTTCTATACCTATGGGTGTGTTTTTTGTTAGGATGCATAGTGCTTCGGATGACGTGGTTCGAAAGGCCTTTTCTATTTTTATATTTATAAGTCTCTAGACTCTTTGTAGTTTCAGTTTGTTGTGTCTTCTGTTGATGGCTTCAACCCACACTAGTGCCCCATATGTCAAAATCGGCAGTATGGCTCCTTTGTATATTATTCTCATAACATCACTATTTAGGCCCCAGTTTATTTTAGCAGATTTGGATAGTGCGTGAATAAGGTTAATGCATTTTTGGCTGACGTATTCTATATGCTGTGTGAAGTTAAATTTGTTGTCAAAAATTATGCCCAAGTACTTCAAGCTTTCTGTCTGCTGTAACTGTCTATTGTTGAGGTATATCTTGAGATCTCGTTCAATCACTGATCTTCTTTTTGATATTACTAGCAGTTTTGATTTCTGCTCATTGAAGGTGATTTTGTTTTCTCGAGCCCAGCTTGGTACTTTCTGGAGTTCGATATTGGCGTAATTTTCTAGTTCTAGAGCGCAGCTTCCTTTAATAACCAACATTACATCGTCCGCAAACGCAATAACCTTTGTGTTCTTATTATATTTCAGATTCAGAAGTGAATTATATTCTATGTTCCAGAAGCCCGGTCCGCTGCAGGAACCTTGTGAACAACCTTTGCCGATAGTTCTGTTTATGGATAGACAGCTTGCTGATATTGTAGCGCTCCTTTCACTGAAGTAGCTTCTGGAAAGATCGTAGAGATTCCTTGGGCATTTGAAGTCTCTTAATGAAGTCAGGATGCTGGGCCACTATGCGGCGTCAAATGCTCCTTTGACATCTAGGCTGATAAGGACAGCCATCTGACCTTGGGTTAGGGTTTCTAGGATTAATTCTTTCAGGTACATCGCGGCATTAACGGTGCTGGTTTGTGGTGTGAATCCAAATTGATTGTTATTCATAAGATTATTTTTATGTATGCGATGCATTATCCGTTGTATTAGAAGCTTCTCTAACACCTTGGCTGCTACGTTCAGTAGGCTGATAAGCCTATATTTACTTACATCGTCACAGTTTTCTTTGCCCGGTTTAATTATCGGTACAGTTGTTGCATGTTTCCATCCACTGGGGAAACAGCTTCTCCTTAGACACCCGTTATATATAGCTGTGGTGAGTCTAGGCACTAGTCTGAACACTAGGCGAAGGATCTCTGCCGTGATTCCATTATCACCTGGAGCTTTGTTTGTGTCCATATTTTCTATTACTGATTCTACTTCTTCTCTTGTAAATGGAGTGTCATCCTGTGTATCTAGTTCTTTCGTTACTTCATGTCTGATTTGTCTGTGGTATTCATTGTCCTCTTTTTCTTCATCAACCGGCGCAAATGATTCCATCATGAAGTTCAGAGTCTCAGCCAAGTCTCTGGTGTACTGACCATCGGGTTTCCTTATGGTCGATAGGGTGCAGTTTTGTGGCATCTTCCCAGACGCAAGCCTGTAGACTGCGTTCCAAGGATTGGCTGACGTGGTAACGTTGTATGTATGTATGTATGTATGTATGTATGTATGTATGTATGTATGTATGTATGTATGTATGTATGTATGTATGTATGTATGTATGTATGTATGTATGTACGTATGTACGTATGTATGTATGTATGTATGTATGTATGTATGTATGTATGTATGTAGGCTATGTATGTATGTATGTACTGTATGTATGTACTCGTACACCTTTTGACACGGTAGTATATTATACACTCTATTTAAAGGGTGTAATTGATATTTTGTTATATGAAGTGTTATATCAGTGAAGAAGTGTGTTGAGTCAGTGAAGTGTAAAGTGTGTTTGTCAGTGAAGTGTGCTGTGTAAGTGAAGTATGTTTCTGTCAGTGAAATTTCATACTTTATAGTGGCAGTGCAAAGTATTTGATCAGTGAAATGTTTTTGAAGTGTTAGTGAAATCAGGATAGAATCAGTGAAATGTGTCGTAGTTCCAGTGCAGTGAGTGAGTTGTCAGCAAAATGAGTGTAATGCTGAAAGGTACTTGTGCAGATATGAACATATCATACTCGTGGGTTTTAGTTCGAACTTAGGGTTAAGATACAAATTAGATTTACTTTAAATGTTATTTTAAGTGATCGTGCTTCATTTAATTTAAGATGCTCCCTATCATTATTATTATTATTATTATTATTATTATTATTATTATTATTATTATTATTACTATTATTATTATTATTAATTGTTTTTATTAATTGTGTTTATTATTAATTGTCATTATTGAGTGTAATTAGTTACCACTGCCACCGGGCATATACCCATTTGCATTTGAATAAATACATACATACACGGAAATTAGTCGCTGTTCAGAGACTTAAGTCCCAGCTCTGAATAGCTCGGGAATCATCGTGTGCGCTGTGTTTATACGCGTGCGCTTTACGTAGAGAGATTCAAAGCCCGGTCTTTGTAACGAGAATAAAGAACTCTATCGCTAAGCCATAAAGGCTTCATAGGAAATATGTGTTTCGTGATATATAGATACGTCTTGACTTCATCCTCGGACCTTGATACTTAATATTCTCCCGTGTGAATCTCGCTTTAACCCGAACGACACTTAGACAAATTCACGCTACAGGAGAGCGACCATTTTCCATGTCAAAGGGTGTACATGCGTAGTAAACGGCCATATTGAAGCACGGGATCTGTCTATTTTAATATGATATGACGGTAATAGATCAAAGGTAGAATAAAACTTTTGGAAATCCGAAGGGGTTAGAGGCTGACTCACAGTTCCTTCGTCTGAAATTCGGTACGGCAGACGGCATTTGAGGGTGACTGAATAGCTCCACGCTTTGCAAACTCCACGGCTGTCACTATTGATTGGTGGAGACAGTTCCGACGCGACTTTATAAGTAGGAATACATAAGCGTTTCACACAATTAAAGTTGTGTTGATGAATGTTGTTAGGCCTACTCATTTTGACTAGGGTCTACATACATTTTCGTAATTATATATATATATATATATATATATATATATATATATATATATATATATATATATTACAATATTGATAGAAAACGGACTCAATCAGGCTGAAATAGAAAAAATTAAGTCAGTTTCAAGTGAGGCTTAATTAAGTTGCAATAATTTTAAAATAAAATTTGACTAATTTCGGAATGATAGCATTTGCAATTAAACGTCAAAAAAATAATTTAAAAAGTATTCATTCGAAATATGTCTTAAATAGGATTAAAGGTTAACATTAGTCAATTAGGTCTGATATAATAGATAAGCTTACAAAATCTGCCTGCAGTATGTTACTTTTGTCGTATATCCTACGTGCATAAAAGTGTATAAGAATTATTGCTTGTAAAATAACTTTACAACATAAGTTAATTTATATGTGATTTTAATAGTAGCGTGTACGTTGTTAGTGGCGTTATTAGTGAATGCAGAGAAATGAATGCATTAACATTCTAAAAAAATATTTGTTATCGTATAATTATAGGCCTAATAGACGCTTCATATGCAAGTAGGCCTATATTTGTAAATAATTATCTGTTGTAGGCCTAATTGTTTATTCTATCCTACACAGTAGTTAAAATAAGGAACAGACAATTCAGCTGTTAAGACATAGACCTATCTTTCCGAAGAAGTCTTGAAATGCCCAGTAGGTACCTTACAAATGAAGTAGAGTTACTGAATTGAAATACGGAAATTTTTAAGCGCAAGAACAATAGAATGACATAGTGAAAAAAATGACGAAATTTAAATATGTCCCTAAAATTCAACAACATTTCATTTTTGCAGTTTTATCAACCATGCATTTTGTCATTTTTTTTTTTGTTTTGTTTTGTAATCTGTAATTAAAAGAGTAGCTACCTATAGGCTACCGCAACATTATTTTTTTTTGCATTTTTAATTAACGAAGCATTCCGAGAAACTATAATTATTTAAATAGTAGGCCTAGGCCTAATTTTAATCTGCCGCTATGGTTTAGTAAGCCTAGACAACGTAGGCCTACATGCTTCCTACACAGGCTGTGCTTCATTTCCGACATGAAGAGCGATAGATATTTATTTTCCTTCCAAGAGAATGGATTTTATCCATTGTCATGAGGTATCCTATGTTGTCTCAGCGGTGTTCCTGTGCCGTATTGATTACAGGACCGCAATAGTTGCATTTTTAGTGCTGGTCAATAAATCTACTGTACTCCAACCAGGAGAAAGTCTCAGGGTAATGAGACGCAGCGGGGTAATGCTATGAAAGAATGTTGATGTCATAAGGTGTCATAAGGTCACACACGTGGGTACACGCATCTCCATTGGCTAACTCTCAAAGCACAAACAATGACACTGATACATATTTATACTACCGTAGTTACAAAATTAGATCACGGTTAATCTCCTGGTCTTTTATCCCTCCCTACAGGAAATAACATATGCAGGAGAGCGCATGTTTTTTAAACTGGCGTTATAATGGTAATATTAGGCCTATCTATCTACTTCGCTCCAATAGATGAAGCAATAGTAAGCACATTCCTTTGACGGTTAATCTCCTGGTTGGAGAACAGTATTGTCGTCTTCATCGGATTGAATAGCATAGGCCTACTATGTCAGTATCAAGTGAAAATGTAAAACAAGACTAAGAAAGAAAGAGAAAAAGAAAGGAATAAAGAAAGAAAGAAAGAGACTTAAGTAAGTAATTTTCCGGTGCTCTATTGATTGAAGAGGGACTTTAAAGATAGGCCTACGACAAAAAATTAATTTAAGTAGCTAGAGAAATGTGGTTCTTCTATCTAAACGTTTTGGGTTTAGAGGCATTCGCCACAGGTAGGCTATTGCCTAAATGGTCATGTTTTGTTTGTCATAGTGTCGTCGGTTTGCACGCAAAACACATTAATTAAAAAATATGACTTCTGAGAAAAAGGTGTTTTTCTTCTGACAAAAGTGAATCCTCAAAATATTATTTTAGTAAGTTGTTTCTCTTTAAGTGTTATTTCATTTTTCAATTCTAACAATAAGTTTATAGCCTACACATAGGCTACATTATGAAGATAGGCCTACATTAGGCCCATATAGGCCTACGCGTTTTTCTCAGAAGTAGTATTTTTGACTTACCGGTAATATGTTTTGCTTTAAAACCGACGGTATGTTTGGTCACTTAGTGTGCTTTCGTCAAGTTGGGCAAATAGTCGCAGGGTAAGCTAGGCACAAGTAATTTCATCACAGATATAAATGGTCACGTTTTGTTCATCATAGCATTTTGGTCACATACAAATAGTGTGATTTTTGTGACGTTGGGCAGATAGTCACATTGTAGGCTAGTCACAGTAAAATCTGTAAATAATTAGGGCCTATCTACTTTGCTAGATACTTTTAGGTTACATGCAATAACTTAGACTATAGCTAGTCTTAAATGTTCGCACTAGAAATCTTCAGCAAGATTGTGCTCTATTGCTCACAGTTAACCGACAATGTTGCCATCGTGCTTATAACTCTGATTTCTTCCCACAATCCTAGAAATCTTGGTGTCTGTATGAAGATACTAACTGATCTTCTTTTTGATAGCTGAGCATCCAGACTGCAATCTTTCTATGTCCCATCAATTTCCGCTACATCAGCTTTTAATTTGTTCAAGAACATGGAAAGAGGATGAATGTGGCTTTCCCCATCAAAGGATTAAATTCTCCTATGCCATAATCTACTTTACTTGTATTTCTTGTTCTCGGGAGATTTTGAAGAGTACACAGATAACAGTTCCAGGTATCTCGTCTTCGACCTGATCTCTGATATAGTTATCTGCAAGACATATAATCGAGGATTAGCCCTACTAACAGCAAATCATCTACATTTTCTCTCAGTTGATCTAAAGATTCTAAAATATCATATTATTGTAACGTACCGAAGTACATATGATTTTTCCATGCAGGAATTCTGCGTTATCATATGATGAAGGATGGGTGGAGCTGAGAAAAATTCTCTCCGGCACCGGGACTCGAACCCGGGTTTTCAGCTCTACGTGCTGACGCTTTATCCACTAAGCAACACCGGATTCCAGCTCCGATGCCGGATTGAATCCTCTCAGTTTACGTTCCACCTCTTAGTTTCCCTTTAGTGGCCAACCCTCATGCACTGTGTCACAGATGTGTGACAGTGGCACAATGTCCAACACACTAATGTGCAGAGGTGAACTTATTACGAGTATCATATGTGTAAATAATCACTTAGTGATTTAAGACGGCGCTCATTCCATCGGATCCCGGCTACTTAGTCACTCACACGCACAGAACTGCACGCGTTGTATTTTTCACCTAACAAAGCCTACCCTAATTAGAAACATTAAATCCAGACGTTTGAGATGGGCAGGGCATGTAGCACGTATGGGTGAATCCAATAATGTATATAGAGTGTTAGTTGGAAGACCTGAAGGGAAAAGACCTTTGGGGAGGCCAAGACGTAGATGGGAGGATAGTATTAAAATATATTTGAGGGAGGTGGGATATGATGGTAGGGACTGGATTAATCTTGCTCAGGATGGGGGCCGATACTAGCCTATATGTAGGCCTATCTTGGATTTTAATATAAAATATCATCAATGAAAAAATGTAGGTCTACTTACTCACAAGGTAAGATCAAGGTTTTTAAATTTTGGAAAATCTTTTTACATGATGTCCTTTTAGACTATGCCTATGCATAGGCCTAAACTTACCTGTCATTATCCTTAGTTAACGTAATGCTTTCTATCCGTCTGTAGCTAGGCCTAAATGGTGTCTACTTTCGAAATAAAGTGTAAAACAACTACTTAAGCCTATAATAAAGGCATGCATTGAGAACATCAAGGTTCTACGAAATGTCTTATGGACGCGGAACTTACGTAGATTTTCACTGTGTCCATCGATCTCGCCTGTTACCTGTCATTCTCATTAAAATATTAGTACATTATAGTCACGTAGTCAACTTATAATCTCTGAAACTTAGACTATTCCAAATTTAAAAGTACATAGCCTAAGTTACAGGCCTAGCCTAAGTAATAATCATCTTCTTAGTAGCCTATTCATTTCTGAAAGTTATTTTATATCAGAAAGAAGGCTGTGAGGCAAACAGACTAACATATTTTCAAGTTAGAATAAACCAGTAAGAAGTTAAAAACGGTCCTTTAGATCTCGATTACAACTCTTTTAAAAATATAGGCCTACATGTATGTAGGCCTACATAGTACCTCTGATTGAGATACTGGCTGATATGTAGGCTACATCTACAGTATTATCAGGCAGTACATCTCACTTGACGATATGTGTCAGAGGAAGAATTATTGTTTGTACAGACTATATCTGAAGTCTGATTAGTGGAGTATGTAGTTAGGCTAATAGGCAATGTATCTATGCAATGGAGGGGGAAAGGAACTGGCCATCCTATCGCATCATCTCCTGGCCTAGTTGCCTCATAAGTGGTACCATGTTGGTATCACTTGTGGGGTTCAGACCTGTCTTCGGACAGTTGACTAAACAACAATAATATACATATACATACATACATACATACATACATACATACATACATACATACATACATACATACATACATACATACATACATACATACATACATACATACCAGTGGCGGTTCCTGTGTATTTGTTAAGAGGAGGAAAGAAGGTAACAGAACGAAATGGCACCTTCTTGAATGAAACATGCTACAAATTAGCCTACATGCATACACGTACAGTAAGACCAGATAGTGTTGGAGTTGGCCTTCTCTTCTGTATAGCAATAATCTGTTCTTGTAAACTGAGTTTCCTAAATTTTCCAAAATATATTATGTTTTCATTTCCATTCATTGTTGAATAATTGCACAAATTAACAATTACAAGGAAATTCACAAACTCGCAGAATTTTTCGCGCACACTACAGCATCACACGTGTTGGAAGAGACTATAGCTACTAACACGTAATCGGAACCGTTTTACGGAAATGGGAATGGGAAAGAATCTCAGGAAAGCGAGAACACTGCACCTACCCACGTGGTCTGTGTTGCCACATATACATTTTACAAGTTCAGTATTACATGCTTTTGAAGAATGTCAGTTCTTGTAAAGCCATACTACCATTATTGTTCAAAGTTGCTGGTGGCCAATTAATTTTTTATGTTAAAAATAATGTCGTTTGGAGTACCTACTTTCAATTTCAAATATATTTGTACAAAACTGACAACTTGGCTGTTGCCCTGACTAGTACACAATGGATGGAAGTGAATTTCAGGGGCCAAAAGATCTCCGATACTAACATAGAACTACTTTCACTTTGTTTTATATAAACCTGACTTTAACTTTCAAATATTCTTGAAAGTTTTAAACCATGAATAGTAGCCTATATAAAGCGCAATGAATAATATTTTTTATTTATGATTAAAAAAAAAGTTTATATGGTGTCTTTCATAGTGCTGCGTTAAACTGTTTTTATTGTGCCTCCTCATATATGTGTTATAGTCTGGTTGAACGCATCATCGTTAGATGGCAGCGGTAGCGAGCTTGCTGCACGACCAGTCGGTTTCTATTTTCCGCCCATGAATGATTCAGAGGAGGATCTCCTCCCTATGCGTTCATTTACTTTCTTTAAAACTCTGCTTCTTTCTCCGGCCGCTAGTGCGCTGCTGTCTATGTGTGTTAACTGCAGTAAAGGAGGAATGGATTGACTTTCCTCCACACAGACAATCTCGCATCTTTCTCATAGTTTTCTAGCAGCACATGAGCGCGCGTCGTTTAAAACTCGACCAACCGAGGTTTTCTTATAGCTGTGAATTTAAAAATTATCGAATATTCCTCGAATTTCAAGGCACATATTTTGATATTTACTTTCAAAAGAAGAAAAATGTGAGGAGGACGTTCCTCCCTTCCCTCCCCCGAGGAACCGCAGGCTACATACATACATACATACATACATACATACATACATACATACATACATACATACATACATACATACATACATACATACATACATAGGCCTCGTAGGTTACAGTATGTTACCTATGCATGCTCAGTGTTTTTACAGTGAATAACGCATACCAAAACTTGACTGTCGATTGGACAATGTGAGAAAAAGTTCCTGCAGGTAGCCCTACCCCGGATTGATCGTGTTTTGTACGAAAAAAGTTAGAACTACCTAATTCTAATCGAGTGTTATACCAACTGACTGATAAATAATTCTAGGAATGAATCCGAGAATACAAGAATCCAAGCTCGAGCCCCGGCAGATAGCCTATTTATGGTTCACAATTAAGAGTCCAACGAAACTGGTTTCATTTCGAAGTAGTTGGTTTTCCTTGCCGTTTCCATCTCACCACCACCATTTCATCCTGGTACCGTTTATAAATTCGTAAAGTGCACGAGGTGGTTTAAATGAAGAATTACGATACCCTCACACGAAGAAACATGCAATTACAATGGCGGCGAACCGCCTGGAGCGTCGCGGCGATCACGTGACACGGGACCCGGCTGAAATATCAGGACCTGCGCACTCTATCGCCTCCCTGTTCCGCCATTGGCCCGTGTCTGCCTCCATGGGGGCGGAGACGCGAAGTGAGTGACGCCTCCCATCTCCAGACGATAACAACAACAAACAAATGCCTGCAAACCGTCGCATCTTGGTAGAGAGAGGGGGGGATAACTACGTAACTACGACCGTGCGACGTCAAATATTCCGCGCCCGTCGCACGTGTTTTGTTTTTCCTGCTCCGTGCAGCAAGTTTACAACAATTACCTCGCAGCCACACGAGTCTCTTAGCCTGTAAATTGAGCCAAATTGCCCAGATCTTATACGCCAGTTGTTTCGTCAATAAAACGACATAACATGCAATGAGATATTTAACGGTAGTGTATGTATATAGTCTATGTATGTATGTATGTATGTATGTATGTATGTATGCCTATGTATGTATGTATGTATGTATGTATGTATGTATGTATGTATGCATGCCTATGTACAGCTGTCAAAAGAAAAAGTGGCCGCTCTCCTAAAACAAAGTCCCCTTCGGGTATCTTCGCTACAATTCGGAGACAGGCGATGTTACATGTTGTTGGACCACGTTGCCTGATATCTACAGTTATAATTGAAGTATTTTCTCTGTGATTCGATAGCGTGATGGTAGCGTTCAGGCCTCTTGTTCATGAGGTCCTGCGTTCGACTACAACCGCGTGCTTTTTATGTTCTTTTTTGTTATGTTTTTGAGAGAGACAAACTATACATAATAGCTCCTTTCTCTTTTACGATTATTTTAGTAATTAACATCAGGTTCATTAATATATTGTGCTATGACTTTATCATTATGATATTGTGGCTGCAAATGGAAAGAAAAAAGATTTTATTCTCAATAAAAATATCTTTCGTGGCATAAACAAAACAAATTTACTGGCGTCGGCCTTAAAACAGTCAAACAATTAGGCGTTCAAAAAACAAAACAAAAAGCCACAATTCAATATTTAGTCTATCTTCCTCTTATCTCGATCATCTTGCAGTCGAGTGGGCATGGAATCGACTAGTCTTTCAAATAGCGACTGTTCTTAGACACGATATTCCAGGCATTCTGAACATACCCACATACATAAGTGTTCTGTCCATGGGCAGGTCTTTCATTGCAAACCCAGCAATCTCCAATCTTTCCTATTTTCTGCCTTCCTCTTAGTCTCCGCATATGATCCACATATCCTAATGTCGTCTATTATTCTTTTCAACCAGAGACCCAACCAATTCCTTTTTCTCTTTCTAATCAGTTTCAGCATCATTCTTTCTTCACTCACTTTTTCAAACACAATTTTATTTCTTATTCTGTCTGTCCACTTCACACGCACCGTTCTTCACCACATCCACATTTCAAATGCTTCAATTCGTTTCTTTTCATTTCGTCGTAATGTCCATGTTCCTTCCCCATACAATGCCACACTCCACACAAAGCACTTCACTAGTCTCTTCCTTAGTTCTTTTTCCAGAGGTACGCAGAAGATCCTTCTTCTTCTATTAAAAGCTTCCTTTGTTCATGTTTGCAGTTTTTCTTGGGAAGGATAGGCCTAAATGCGGTAACATCCCGTTGCTTTCCGCATACCACTCTCTCTTTCGCATCTTATTAAATTCCAGGGGACCCAAGCGTGGAGATGTGGAGAGTGGATTTGACTAATTGGGCCCTCCGGACTTCACCGAAAGTCACGGCAAGGGTTAAATATTAATTCTATCAGGATGTTTGACCCGATCAGAGACCGGGAAATCTCAATTAGCCTTTGCCCCCCGCATCCTGGACTAGCTTCTACGAAACATCAGAAAATCTTAGAGTGTGATTGGGTCAATTTTTCCGAAAATGTTTCCACACTTTTGCCCTCGTAGCTCAGCGGACGAACGTCGGAATTTAGATGTCAACGTCTCAGGTTCAATTCCTCGTTACTCCTTTTCATTTTATTGTGGTTCAAGATAGTATAATGTAATAATACAAAAAGAAAAACTAATACCAGTATTATGCAACTGGATTTTTCTAAACCTAATATTAAATTTATGTTATTTATATTGCTAAAGAACGATTACAATATAAATAACTTGAATATTATTTATACAGTATCACTAAAGAACGATAACAGAATATAAATAATAAATATCGGTTTCATGCAAATTAAACTTTCAGGAATAACTCCCTGTAAAGTTAATTTGAATAATTTCGAGGGAAAAATTGTTCCGGGGCCGGGTATCGAACCCGGGACCTTTGGTTAAACGTACCAACGCTGTCCCACTGAGCTACCCGGGAACTCTACCCGACACCGATCCAATTTTTCCCTCTATATCCACAGACCTCAAAGTGGGCTGACAACCGTCAAGCAACCAACATTTGAGTGCACACTAACTCTGTGTGACTTTAAATTGTGGTTTTCTGTTACGTACAGTGACGTGTATTATGCAAATTAAACTTTCAGGAATAACTCCCTGTAAAGTTAATTTGAATAATTTCGAGGGAAAAATTGTTCCGGGGCCGGGTATCGGTGTCGGGTAGAGTTCCCGGGTAGCTCAGTGGGAGCGTTGGTACGTTTAACCAAAGGTCCCGGGTTCGGTACCCGGCCCCGGAACAATTTTTCCCTTGAAATTATTCAAATTAACTTTACAGGGAGTTATTCCTGAAAGTTTAATTTGCATAATACACGTCACTGTACGTAACAGAAAACCACAATTTAAAGTCACACAGAGTTAGTGTGCACTCAAATGTTGGTTGCTTGACGGTTGTCAGCCCACTTTGAGGTCTGTGGATATAGAGGGAAAAATTGAATCGGTGTCGGGTAGAGTTCCCGGGTAGCTCAGTGGGAGAGCGTTGCTACGTTTAACCAAAGGTCCCGGGTTCGATACCCGGCCCCGGAACAATTTTTCCCTCGAAATTATTCAAATATCGGTTTGTTTAATTAATATAAGATATTATATAATACTTATTTAATTATCCAAATAAAATAACTTATTTTACAAAGAAAGATGGTTATTTGTGTTATAATAATTACTTACATAAAATACAGATTATTTATATTGCGAAAGAACAATAACAATATAAATAACTTGAATATTATTTTATAATGCTAATGAAGGAAAACAGAATATAAATGATAACTTGAATATTATCTATATCGCTAAAGAACGATAACAATATAAAAAACGTGAATATTATTCATATCGGAATTTCACAGATTTATTACAGATGTATTTAAGAAATTGTAGAAGAATAGTAATTAGTAACAATGTCCTATTTATTCTTCTTGGAGCCAAATTTGTAACTTTTAAAAGTGTGGTTACTATGTTGAAGTGTATGTGTTGTAACGGATGCTTGATTTGTTATGTATGTGAGTCAGTTATGTGATGCTTGATGTCGTCGCAATTTTGTAATTATAGTTTGATTGTGTTTGTGTGACTATTGTGTACTAATTTATGATGTATGGTACGGAAAGCTGCGTATTTGTGTTATAGAAGTGTTACGTATGTGTGTTGTTAATGTTTTTATATGTTTCAAATTGATACCTGATATTTATTTTGCAATCGCAATGCCTAATTTACGGTTTGTTTATGTTTTGTTTACATCGCGTAAGCTAATTTAATTTTCTTTTCTATTTCTCTTTATGCCTATCTTTTTTGTGTATGAAACTATAGCCCTAACATACATAATGTAAAATAGGGCTAACCACCATTGGAGATGCAATAATAATAATTGTTATTCATGCCGTTATAAAACGATAACAGAATACAAATGATGACTTGAATTTTATTCATATCTCTAAAGAACAATAACAAAATATAAATAACGTGATATCCATAAAGAACGATAACTGAATATAAATGATAATTTGAATAGCATTTACATCGCTGAAGAACGATTAAAAAATAAAATGAAAACTTGAAGAAGGCCCGAACCCACAACCTTTGAATCATTAAACAAGCACTCTACCGCTGGCCTACGAGGCGCAGACATGGAAGACTTTCATAGTTCGGGAACTGCTTGTACAAGCACATGCATCGTGTAACATCGCCGCGACCCGAAGTGGACTTTGAAAATATTCGCTGTTCACGAGTGCGGCCACTTTTTTTTTGACAGCTGTACTGTCGGTGACTCAGGAGAAGACGAGAGCGGACTGAGGAGGAAGGGATGTGAACAGATAACGTAAGATAACACGTGCAATATTTGTACTGCAGTAAGCGGAAACATTAGGTCTCCTTCTGTTCAACGTAGCTTTAATTTCCATACGCATTGTTACTCATGTTTCCTGCACGAGTAATAATCTGGCTACTGGGATGCTTATCTGAGCGATGTTTATAATATTCAACAGCGATAGTCAAAAAGGTCACATTCTTTCCGCTCGTCTTCTCCTGAGTAACGGACAGTAGGCCTATGTATGCCTATATATATTATGTATGTAGCCTATATGAATGTAGGTATAGGCGTATGTATGTAGCCTAGCCTATTTTGAATGTAGGTAGGCCTGTGTCAGTCATTACCAGAGAGAGCATTTGTTGTACGTAAACCGTTGAGTTAACTGCTACATGCACTATATCGTAATGTATTAGGGAGCAAGGAAGGGAGGGGGTGAATGTCATCGTGTCGCTACAATAACGACGAATAGAGTACAGTTCCTGCAGCAAATTATCCTTACTATTCAGTAATTTCACTTTATAATATTAAATAACCTATTGTTTATATTGTGCAGTATATTTAATTACAACATACGTCATAGTTCTGTGTTACATGATATTAATGTAGCTACATAAGAACAATGTATTGTATATAAATAGAACAACATAGAAAACATAGTAACTTATTTTGTTTTGTACTACTTTGCTCTTCTTCATGACTGCATTTGTTACAGTGCATGACGATATACTTTTCTGCTTTCAAGTCGTCAGACCACAATAACCGCATTGATTTTTCAAACAGAGCTGCAATGGTAACATGATTTACTTTCTCTAGCTCTTCGGATGTCAATAGAAACATTTTTCCCACACCTTCAGTTTGAAGTGCCCCAACAATAACATTAGCAACGGATCTGTTTGCAATATTTGTCGTTTCGTCTATAGATACCCACAATTTTTCATCTTTTAAAGTTTCTCTAATTTCACGTAAGACATCTTCATAACATTTTGCTATATAACCCGTACGCAGAGTAGATTGTCGGGATAGAGTTCTACCTGTATATTTTTGCAAAAATGATCTGACATATGGGTGTTTCAGTTTTTTAAATGGAATATTTGCCCTAACAAACATGTGGCCCAAGTCTTGGTAAAAATCACATTCCATATTTGAACTCGTGGGAATAGCTTCGACTTTCTTCAAATTCAACAACTTAAAACATTTCTTGTGTCTTTTAGAGTTGCAGTGTTTTTGTACATGGTGTCTCTTGTTCCACAGTAGATCGACTTCACATACCATGCATGTAAGTTTTTCACCATCCGTGGAAAAGTGCTGCGATCCGAACTCCTCAACAAATCGCTGCAATTATACATGCCGAGGCTTCTTTTTTCCGCATATCGTAAACTATGTTGTAATATAAAGGCAAATAAATGCATTGCACTTACGGTAAACACAAGTAGAACTAATTAGAAGGACTGCGACAGGAAAAAAGTAAATACAGGAAATAATGTAGAAGGACCAATAAAGAAGAATATGAAGAAGACAGGAAATTCAAATACGCCAGGAAATGCACAGGTATTCTATTGAAAACTATCTAAGACCGCACATATAACATCAGAGAGCTCTGTGCATATAATGACTGTACCGTGTAGGTAAGACCCCTTCCCCCACCTCGTGACATAGTCAAAGCTCTCGATATAGTAAACTTGTGTCCACTGATAACGTACCCCATCTGCTCTCTTTGGTCATTACACTCACCTACAGTCATTAAAGGTTCTGGCAATTTTTTCTTTGGGCTAAATCGTTACTATAGTCCTAGACGATATATGTACCGGTAACAGATAGGTCGGCCTTATAGGCTTTGACGTTAACAACTTTTGTCAGGTTTACTACGCTGCCATCTAGTTGTTACATAAGAAGTCACGTCATAATTCCCATTTGAATTGCATTAGCGACTGTACTGCCATCTCGTGTTCGTTTACGGAGGACGGGTGGCGATCCTGGCGGTTCTCTACAAAGTGCTGCCGATTTGAACATAGCGATGAGTTGTCTGTTACATATATGATCTAGGCTATAGTCCACCGCTGTGGTCTCGTGGTAGCCTGTTCGCTCCCGAACCCTGCGGGCCGGGGTTCGATTCCCCGCTTGGGGCGAGTTGCCTGGGTGAGGTTTTTTCGGGGTTTTTCCCTCACGCCTATGGATGAATATCAGGTAGCTTTATCAGGTGTATAGAACCCCACTCATGCTCACCAATTCCTTTCCTCTCTCATCATCCTTTCCTTATCATTCCTTTGTCTTTCTTGGTTTTCAGATCGCGCCTACAGCGGCCCTCCGAAGCTCCTGACGCTCTCGGTCGGCCTGCATATATATACGCCAAAGCGTGGTAGTTGGTGACACAGCAGCGGAACTCACACCCAGTAAGAAGATTCCAAACATTCTTCACTAACAATGCAAAGTTTCACAAAAGTCAGTCTCATAAAGGCATCCATTACATAGCCTACAGTACAAGGCCTACATGTAGGAGTTTTACGAAAGTTAATCTCATAACGATAGGCCTATTCATTACATAAATGCAGGAACTTCACCACAGTATTTCTCCTAATAGTATCCATATGTGTACTATAGATAGGCCTATCTAGTTTTCGCAAACCGCAGATTCCCGAAATACGATTTCTCAACTGATAAAAGCGAACATGTTAGCCTCTGTTCCAAGCCATTTCAGGTTAAAATATCGTATGTTTAAACTCGAGAAATAAAGCAAAATTTGATGTAGGCCTATAGTCTGTGAGAATTTTTTTGTTTTTAGCACAAATTTACTCGAAATTAGTGTTCAAGAGAAATTCTAAATTTTTTACGAAATTTTAATCTAGAATGCTCTAAAGATTTATATTTATGTAGGCCTGCACAATTTTGAATTTAGCCTAATTCTCAAACTCTATTTTAACATAAATTTTGAACTTAATATTCAAACCGGATTTTCAATGACTTTATTTTGAAATATAAATAGCCTACAACAATGTATTTCGCATAATGGGAGTAAAAAAGTTAAAGGCTTACTTTTTAAATGTAAAATATCAGAGAATTTATTTATTTTTTGTGACAAATAACACTGAAATTGAGCACATTTTATACCGATATTTATGATTTTTATTCATTGTAAAATAGGATGAGCCCATTCATTAGGCCTACATATACGAGTACATAAAAGTTTAAAAGTCAGTCTCATAATGGCATTCGTCACGTAAGTACATGTAGAAGTTTTATTTAAGTTAACCTTCTATAAAGATATTCATTAGATACTCGCAAAAATTTTACCCAAGCCAATCTCATAATAGCATTCATTGCATACACATGCAAGTTTTACCAATATTCATTACATACAGCAATGAAAACGAAGAGATAAATTCATCGATCCGTCTATTTATAAATAGGCCTACAGTGCATACATGTTATTTTTCCACTTTCGCGAAGGTAGAGTGGAAACTGCAGTGCACAGAGCAGCTACCCACATGCGAGCGTTAAAATATAACATATTACCCTCTATACACTGTCCTACTAGGCTATAGTAGGCCTAATCTAAGCTACAATTCATAATTGATATTAAGTTCCTTATGTGTAGTGATTTAAGTTACTGTCATAACATGAGATTGTATAGGGTAGGCTAATTTATCCAAGTTTGGCTTTATTATGCATGTTTAATCAGCAGTCTGAGGACTGGTTGGATCATCATAAGTGATACTAATAAGACATCACTCATGAAGCAACTAAGCCAGAAGTAATGGGATAAGGTGGCCAGTTCCTTTCCCCCTCCATTGCATACATTGCTGACTAATAGTAACGTAGTCCACAAATTAGACTTGAAATATATCGTCGTTGTTCCTGCAATAACTCCTATGTGACATATTTATCCATTTTCAGATTTTTGCTCTATTAAATAACTTAAATAATGATACAGCAAATAATAAAAGGTCCTGTATGTAATTGAGGGCTTTGCCGGAAGAAAGGCGGATAGACCTATACGCCCTTCTTCGGGAAAACGGTTTAAAATGTAGTGAATAATTCGATAGCGAAATTTTGTTTTGATTGCACTGTACATACCTGCAGGACAGGGCTGCGTGCGTGTATAACATTTTATTCAGGTGCGTTTTAAAATCTTAGATTGCATGTATCTCAATTCGCCATATTGACATATACGCCCTTTTTCCGGCAAACCCCTCAATTATATTTCTTTGTTTCGAAAATGTAAGAATTCACAGTCTCCTATGTACGGCTGCCATAGGATGAATAAATGTATTTTCTCTTTCTATTGAAAAATGTTATAAGTATTTTGCACATAGGAGTTATTGCAGGAACAACGACGATATGCAATAATTGCTCTTCCTCTGTTACATATGAATACTGCCTGACAAATTTACTTTATTAGTAACTCATTATTTGTCCGTCCCCTTGGTCTCGAGGTAGCGTGCTAATCAAGGTGCCCCGGGTTCAATTCCCGGTCATGAAGTCAGAGGGATTTTAATTCGGACCTCTTCAGAGGGACTGGTTGTCTGTCCCTTGTCCAAGTGTATGTGATGTCTCGCAGTGGCCCCCGGGTACCCTGACCGAGTAAACGGGGGAGTCCTGTAGTGTGTTCAGTAGAGTTGTGGGTATAGGCACAATAAGCCTCAGCCTGCGGTGCCGAAATTAGTTTAAAAAACTCCTTATTTTACTACAACATTTTAGATAGTCACTTGCTCTTTACATCAAAGCCCTAGAGCAGTCAAATGAACATCGAAAGCGCATAAGATGTCAAATTAATAAAGTAAACACACAGAAAGAACACTTTTATACCTATATAAGATGACGTAGTGTTTTATAAGCTACACTTGATTTGGTTATATTAGCCTACATTCGGCGTGATTAAATGAGACTCATTAAGTAAGTTAGGTTAGTTCAGTTCAATTTAATAGACTATCCATGGAATCTTAAATCTCAGTCATCCGACATTCTCTTGATATGTTAGCATTTCTAGATAAATAATTCATCTGATGATGTCAGTTGTATCTTTAGGCTTATTCAGTCTTTTTCCGTCTCATACAATTAGAATTTGCTGCATAAAAATAGGCTGCTATTTGAAATTTGACATAGCTACTAAGTTGTGACTAAGTTATGGTATTTTTGTAAGTCCCTTGCTTAATTTAGTAACAAAGGTAAGCAGTATTTGAAGATTCTTATAAAAGAGCGTGCTATGAACTTCCAATGAATATTTCAGTAAGACTAATTTTTTTGGGCACAAGCTTACTTATTGCATGCATATTACATACTTTAATTACTTACTGTATTTGTGTACATATCCGGGATCTACTGATAACAGCTCATGAGTATAAATTTTACACTAAGAGACTTGTAAACCGTTTGTGTAATCTTCAGCGGTATATGCCTAGATATTATTTTTCGAATTCAATAATAGTAATATACGTTACAAGAGCGGTATGTTGACGTTTTTATAGTCGAGGAAAAAGATTGAAAAAGCGAAACGTAGTTGAGCTTTTTTAATTTCCGAGAACATGAAAACGAACATACCGCTCGTGTATCGTACATTATTTTGTGCGAAGATCGTTTATTACATACCTGAAAGACGAATTTCTAATTAGTTGCAATGAAATCTCCATGTTGGTTTCTGTTTAATGACGCCAACTTCGGAACACCAAAATATCTTTCTTCAACATTGTTGCTGTAAAATGTTTTCTGTGTTCACTATACTCCAGCAGGCCGTGATATACGTCTGTCTTTTTCCCCCCCAGTCTATAAATGTGAACTTAAAACAAACGGTAAGGTTATGTAATGATTTATTTTTCATTTTAATATTTTAACAATAGTATTTATATAACATATTGCAGTAATAACATCGGCATCTGGAATCTCGTTGATTTTTTCACGGCTTCCTTAATGTTACTTGTATCAGGAATGCAATAAGTTTCGTGGAGTAGTAGACTTTACTTAATTTTTGCAAATATTTAAAAACAATAATTAACATTGCAATTTAGGTAAAATTGCAGTGGTAAGTTTCCAATTTATAATTATTACTATGTTAAACGTCTCTAAAAATAATATGTTAAAAGCCTAAAGCAGTAAAATGAATGTCGCGCTTAAGCGGTAAGAAGAGGGAAATTGTTATAGGTGTTACGTTGGGAACACTGAATGTGGTATTTCACACTTACCGCGTATTGGTTCTGTGCGGAAAACAAGCAAATACGCACGATCTCGCACAAAATATAATATTAGGTCTAATAGTCTAAACTTCACAGCAACTGATTCGTAATGTGGAATCCAATATCAGTTTACCATGGAAACCATTAATAATACCCATATAAACGCTTATTATTAATCATTACCGTAGTAACAAACGTATTTTTAGATTTTCAGATATCGTGATCTTATTTCAGAAACTTGCGTCTGCTTTTCTTGTTACCCTGCTTCAGCTAAATCATCTGCAGATTACGTCACTGTACATTACTGAAATAATTTATCATTTGAGGGTTACAATTCCTTAGGCCTACATGTACAAGCATACCTCGTGAAGATGATCGATTCTTAAGATGCAGACTCTCTGGATGCGGTGAGCTTGAAGGTAAGAGATAAGCTCTAAGTTTGATGTTGACGCACACGCAGACCATATTGCATTCTGACAAGTGATAGTACTGCACATTGTTCGCTGCTCGGAAACAGTTATGTGGTAAGTTTAGACCCATGAAATAGTAGAAAAATAGTGTTACCAACACAGCCTATTTTCGGCTTTTCCTGGAAGATTTCAAATCCTTAATGCCGGAAAACATTCTTGTCAGCCGATAACCGAAAATCTGGCACATTATTTACATTTCTTAATTGATTCAATTGTTTTAAACAATGAAATTATTAATTGGCTACGTTATTAAACTATAAAATCACACACAGTTTGGAAGAAAATAATAGTTTAAATTGGCTACGATGAATGTGAGTTTATATCTTTACGTAGGCTATAACTAGGGCAACGTGTGGATGGTGCGATCACCTGTCGACAGGTGCATAGCTTTACTATGATGCATATCTTTACGTAGAACTACGTGTGAGTGCGATCACCTGTCGACAGACGTATATCTATACGTAGAATTACGTGTGGTGCGATCACCTGTCGACAGATTCATATCTATACGTAGAACTACACGTGGGTGCGATCATCTTTCTACAGATGCATATCTATACGTAGAACTACGTGTGGTGCGATCACCTGTCGACAGATGCATATCTATACGTAGAACTACGTGTGGTGCGATCACCTGTCGACAGATGCATATCTACATGGAGAACTACGTGTGGTGCGATCACCTGTTGACAGATTCATATCTTTATGTAGAACTACGTATGGGTGCGATCATCTGTCGACAGATGCATATTTATAGGCCCCGTATAGGCCTAACTACGTGTGGATGCGATCACCTGTCGACAGATGCATAGCTTTACCATGCTATTACGTAGAGCTACATGTGGGTGATGCGAGAAATAAAACAAGCAAAATATAGGGAGGACACGATGAATACAAGGCGATAGACAGCCTATAATGTAGTTAATATGTAGGTCGTCTCCTGTGTAAATTATCATTTTGAAATGCCGATTTTTGTAAACAGAAAAATAACAATTGAATGGCTGCAATAGGTTATAGTCCACTTTATCTATTTTTATAGCCTTTTTTTTTTTTCAAAATTAATTATAGATTATTACATAGGTGGGTTTAGTCTTACTGTGTTTTCCATTTCTTTGTTGTGTTTAACCTCGTCGTTTCTGACCAACTCCGACTTCTAACACTCCAGTGCGGTTTATGGAAAGTAGCCTAGGCCTATATTCCATCACTAGGCTCTCTCAAAATTCTGGTCTGCCAACCGAGCGGTCAGCACGACGCAGGGTCATTGTGGAGACGTCATAAGACAAATACAAGACAAACCTAAGAAACAATCATCCAATTCCGTGAAATGGAGAAAGTCTCTGCCCACTCCGGAAATTGAACAAGGAACCGCTTAGGTTGGAAGCGCACGCGCTGTCCGCTGAGCGGACTACTTTAACCGTACGATATAAGCCTAATAGACTATATAAATGAAGGCCAATATTATTAGGCCTATAGATAAGGAATGCCATTCTTATACAACACAGGAGTATTTTATTTTCTTCCCTAGACCCTAAGGTACATAGGCCTAGTGATGGATAATCTGCTGAAGGCAGGGAGGCCTACATCCCTTAGGCAAGGCCTTGGATATACGAACCAAGATCCACTCTAGGTTTACTAGTCAGGTTGACACTGCGTTGGTTTGCCATTGTCTTCCGCAGTATGGGAATGAAAGTCATTACAGAACACCCAGTCCCGTAGACGGAAGATAAACCCTCTATTGCCTGGGCCGGGAATCGAGCGACGGACCGTTTGGTTGGGAAGCACACACGCTAGCCGCATAACAACAACGGCGGAACTAAAGTCCATATTAAATGGCAATCTTATGCAAATTTATGAATAACAGTATTATCATTCGTAATCATATCCTACAGTGTGAAGGAAGTAAATGATAAAGTCCTCAACGTTCACGTCATGTAGGGCCTATGTGGAGCAAGAACGTAGAAATCACAGGACTGTATGGGAATGCATTTTGGGAGACTGGCGGAAATGCGAATACCCTCACCTCAGCTCGCGATCGATCCCGCGTCCTTCTGATCCGTAGCCAAGCCAATCTGCTGAATGACACGCCGTCTTTACTGAGGGTCTCCATACCACGGTTGCCATGCTTGGATCGCTATCCCAGCTGCCAATACAGAAAATCAAGTCAGCAATCAACAAACCCCTCGCTAACAGAGTTCCCCGCTGTGACATCACTTCATTTGTTTTATACTGCGATCTAAAAATCGTGGTGTGCGAGTCTTTCAACGTCACTGATGCTCTAGTTCAGAGATGACTTTCATTAGCCTACACTGCTCAGTTTTATTGTAGGTGCTAGTTTAATATGGTGTTCTAGATGAGATTGGCTAGGATAAAATAAGTATTTATTTATTTATTTATTTATTTATTTATTTATTTATTTAACTTGATAGAGATAAGGATATCAAGCCTTCTTTTCCCTCCTACCAGGGGATTACAATTACAATATTAAGAATATTATCAAAATTTTATTATAATAGAAGAAATAATAGAAGTAGGCTACTGGAAGAAAATCTGACCATTTGCATGTGACTCAAGCCATTTCACATCTACATGCATAATGATTCTCGCATTGATTGAAGCAATAAAGTGAATTAGGCCTATTTGTCAGCTAGAAAATGACTTTGCTTAGAGTCGCAATAGAATTCACTAAAATATTTTAACACACACACACACAAAGTACATAGGCCTACATATAGTCTATGGCCTCAGTATATCAGTAGAGCAAATGGCTACGGACTGTAAGTTGCCGGATTCAAACCCAGATGATGGAGGGATTTTTCTCGTTACCAAAACTTCCAGAACGATCTCGAGGATCACTCAGCCTTTTATCAAATACAGTAGATAGAACATCTTCCTCGGGGTGAAAGACAGTCTCAGCCTGGTGCCGACCACAACACCTCATTCTAATGCCTATACTAGGCCTATAGGCCTATATAATATATACAGTATGTATTCTATAAGTATAGGCTTATAGGCGTAAGAAATTATGGACAGTTTCAGAAAATCATAAAATACCTAATAATTTGAAAACTAGTATTAGGCTAAATCAATATGATATTCTTACTGAATTTGGTATTTCCAAGTAACTAGTTCGATTAATTAAAATGTGTCTCAATGAAACGTACAGCAGAGTCTGTATAGGTCAGTTTCTGTCATATGATTTTCCAATTCTCTGCGGGCTAAAACAAGAAGATGCACTATTACCTTTACTTTTTAACTTCGCTCTAGAATATGCCATTATGAAAGTTCAGGATAATAGAGAGGGTCTGGAATTGAACTGGTTACATCAGCTGCTTGTCTATGCGGATGACGTGAATATGTTAGGCCTAGAAGAAAATCCACGAACGGTTAGGGAAAACACGAGAATTTTACTTGAAGCAAGTAAAGAAATTGATTATGAAGTAAATTCCGAAAAGACAAAGTATATGATTATGTCTCGTGATCAGAATATTGTACGAAATGTAAATATAAAAATTGGAAATTTATCCTTTTAGAAGTGAAAAAATTCAAATATCTTGGAGCAACAGTAACAAATATAGGCTAAATGACACTCGGGAGGAAATTAAACGCAAAATAAATACGGGAAATGCCTGTTATTATTCGGTTGAGGAGCTTTTGTCATCCAGTCTGCTCTCGAACGCTGGAAGTTAGAATTTATAAAACAGTTATATTACCGGTTGTTCTGTATGATTGTGAAATTTGGACTCTTACTTTGAGGGTTAAGGTGTTTGAGAATAAGATGCTTAGGAATATATTTGGGGCTAAGTGGGGTGAAGTTACGGGAGAATGAAGAAAGTTACACAACGCAGAACTTGTCGCATTGTATTCTTTACCTGACTTAATTATGAATATTAAATCGAGACATTTGAGATGGGCAGAGCATGTAGCACGTATGGACGAATCCAGAAATGCATATAAAGCATATAGAGTGTTAATTGGGAGACCGGAGGGGAAAAAAACCCTTGGGGAGGCCAAGACGTAGATGGAAGGATAATATTAAAATGGATTTGAGGGAGGTGGGGCATGATTGTAGAGACTGGATTAATCTTGCACAGGATAGGGACCGATGGGGAGCTTATGTGAGGGCGGCAATGAATCTCCGGGTTCCTTAAGTCATAAGTGAGTGAGTAAGTAAGTATTAAACCAAAATAACAGCAATGCTGAGGCTAATGTAAGACTCAAATAGAGGTTTGAGACAAGGATGTGGGCTGTCACCCACATTATTTGATTTGTAGGCCTATAAGTTATGAATGAAGCACTAGAAGTCTGGGCAGCAAGAAATCCTAAAGGAATGCTGGTGAAAAATGCGAACATAGACCTATATACAATTAGACCAGTTCTTTTTGCAGATGATCAAGTACTTTCAGCAGAACACGTGGATGATATAAGTAATAGACATCTATAACAAAATTAAATAATGTAATGAAAGAATATAATAATAGGCCTATATGAAAAACTCAGCAAAGCAAACAAAAGCAATTGCAATGAGAGGGAAATAACAAGAATAAATTAACAGCTCTCTACATTCAAATAGGCTATTTACCTTCCACAATTTCAGTTAACAATACTAACGCAGAGAAGGGAATATAGTATTGAAATTCAATAAACTAAATGTCTGTATCAAGCGACATTTCGGTAGAAGTATGAGAAAAGAAATAAAACGCTGCATAGGCTATGCAATATATGAATATAGTATCAAAACCGGCACTAAACTACTCCAGTGAAACTTGGATACTCAGAGCTTCAGATAAATCGAGGTTAGAAAAGGTAAAGATAAGATTTTTATGATCCTTGCTTTTTGTAACGAGGAGAGACAGACTTAAAATGTTGATATAGGCCTACGAGATCAAATGGGAGAAGATAAAACAGTTGATGATTTCAAAGCTATCAGACACGATGCAGAAATGATTCCTTCAACATTCCTTGGCAAGCATTGCTCTAGAAACCATCTGGATATAAGAACAGGTCTTAAAAGTCCTAATCATTGATGATGATGATGATGATAATGATGATGATTAGGGCCCGGATTTCGATGACTTTGCATCTTTTTTCTGATGATGCTAGGACAATGCTCTATGGAAGATAAATGTAGCTCATATCATCTTCAGTGAAATTTAAAAAATTTGATGGGTCATTTTTTATGCATTTTTGGACACTTTTCTCTGATAGGGCATTTTTTACGGATAATTACTTTCTATTAGTCATATTTTAAGAACAAATCCGGGTTTTTGTCATTTTTAGCGATTTTGATTGCATTATTGTTAATATTAGTAAAATTATGTTTCTGAAGCACGAAATCTATGAATTCTTGGAAATCTGTTGCATTGTGGCCTCCCCTATTCATGTTCTGTTAAACATTTGGACTCCTCCAACTAACCGGTCATGTCTATTTAAAGACAGACTTTGTCCTCTAAAGGAATGTGGGGGTGAAATTACCTGCTTGAGGTTCGCACTGTCACGGGTTCTTGTGTACTGGTTACAATTCAGTCATTCACAGAGCGGAAGGTAGTCGTTTAGAGGTACTGAAGTAATATTTCTATTTTGCCATGCCGAAATTAAAAACAAGCAATTCCGCGAAATTAAAACAGTTTGTATCGGAGTATGGCGACACTGTATTTTCTAATGATGGTACTATATTGTACTGTAAAATTTGTGAAGTGAAGGTTTCAGCAGAGAAGAGATTCACCGTGGACCAACATGTGAACAGAGAGAAACATAAACGCGGTCTTCAAGCAGGAGAAAGAAAAAAAACAACAGATGCTTCTCGGGCAGTGCACTAGTGCAAACTCAGCGAATTCAGTGTTTTACGAAGAGCTATGTCAAGCTTTTGTCTCGGCAAACATCCCATTCCACAAACTCAATAATAATGTCTTCCGAGATTTCCTGCAGAAATACACTGGAAAATCCATCCCAGATGAGTCGACAATTAGAAAAAATTATATTGAATCATGTTACAACAAAACTATTGATGCCATACGAGCAAAACTGGACGGGAAAAAAATCTGGGTATCAATTGATGAGACCACAGATTGTATGGGTCGCTATATTGTAAATGTAATTGTTGGGGAAATGAATGAAGAAAACAGTGGTGACATTTTCCTTTTAAATTGTGAAGTCTTTGAAAAAGCAAACTCTCCACCATAGCCAAATTATTTGACAAATCAATGAACTATCTGTGGCCTAGCGGTGTTCAACATGATTCTGTGCTTCTCTTTCTTACGGACGCAGCGCCATATATGGTTAAGGCCACAAACTCCCTTAAGGCGCTGTATTCAAAGATGGTACATGTAACCTGCTTGGCGCATGCTTGGCACAGAGTTGCAGAAGAAATAAGGGGTAATTTTCCAGATGTGGATAAATTAATCGGAAATATGAAAAAAGTATTTCTGAAATCACCATCTCGTGTGAATATATTCCAAAGTGAAGCCCATGGGATACCGCTTCCACCAGCTCCAATACTCACTAGGTGGGGAACCTGGTTAGATGCCTGTAATTATTACTGTGAACATTTTGAAATTGTGAAAAAAAGTCATAGATTCTTTTGATAGTGACAGTGCAGCATCCATAAAAATATCCCAGGACCTTCTCTCTCACTCAGAAATTCAAGGGAAATTGGCCTACATAAGATCTAATTTTGGATTTCTACCACGAATTATCACTTCCCTGGAACAACGTGGATGTCATATGTCAACTCAAATAGAATTGATGAAATCAGTTGTAAGTGATTTAAGTCGTGTGAAAGGTGAAGTGGGCAAACTTGCCTTTGCTAAAATGGAAAATGTGTTCAACAAGAACAGTGGATATGACACAATGTGCAAGATTTCTGATGTACTGTCAGGCAAGAAGTATTCATTCGTTGAAGAAGAGCTGGAAGCCGGCGATATTTGCTGCTTTAAGTATGCTCCTGTATCTTCAGTCGATGTGGAAAGAACCTTTTCCATGTATAAGTCCTTATTAGTTGATAATCGACGGTCCTTCAAATTTGAAAACTTGCAAAAGGTGTTTGTAAGTTATTGTAATGCAGTGTTGAGTGATAAAGTGTAAGTGATATTGCCATATTGCGCAAGGAGGTCGACAAATAAAGGTAATTTTTAAGTCATTCTTTTTTATTTTTAGGTCATTTTTAATTGATTTTAAAGTCATAAAGTCATCATTTTAAGGTCATTTTTTAGTATTCTTTAGGTCATCAAAATCCGGGCCCTAATGATGATGATGATGATGATGATGATGATGATAATGATGAAAGGCTTATAGGAAAATAATTGGTATAGAGAGTCTATTAGAAATGATTATAGCGTACGGTACAAATAGTTCATTTATGTGAATTTATCAAAAGTACGTCTACTTTTAAATCTTAACATTTGTAAATGAAAACGAATATCTTACTTATGAGATTAGATCAATAATTATTTTCGTGTAGAATTCAGAATCTTCTTCGGATACATAGTAGCCTAAATAATCTACGTTTTTGAATAGCCTAAACGGTAGACTATACACTAACAGCCTATTGTTGCCATCATGATAAAAGAAATTAAATGCTTCAAAACACGTAAAACGCATTAGGCCTATGAGAAAATATGTAGGCTAGGTCTATTATCTTCATGACAGTCAATTCTTCTTTAATCTTTGATAAAGTTAAATAGAATATGGCGAATGTCATTCTTTGAAATTTGATTTTATTACTGTTATTATTATTATTATTATTATTATCATCATCATCATCATCATAATTGTAGTTTAGTCTCATAATCATCATGAGATTTAACTGTGCATCTTAAATCAATTAAAAATAGCAGTATTTCGTGAGAAATTTTGAGAAAATATAATATTCATATTAGCCCCTCTAGTTGGGCCATATCCTAACTTAATTTGAAACCGCTTCGTTAAAAATGTCAATTGGCAAGAACTAACAGTAAGTATTGAATATTTCGGGCCAAGTATCGACGTCGTAGGTGAAGGGGGAAGGGGGAAGAATAGGGGACCATGTCCCTGTAACTGCGCAATTACGAAGGACTACGCAACAAAGCGGCAGTGACAGTATGTGCAGATCAATACGCGACCCCAAGATCTCCCTCGTCGGGGAAACGCTGCTTGAAAAATTTGATTCTCAATAAATAACGTCTTATTGCCACAGTAGCCTATACAGGATTCCACTTACATGAGCACTTTTAAAATCGTTAAAATAATAAGATTATGTCATTCAATTGCAGAATAGCATTAGACTAAATAATAATAATAATAATAATAATAATAATAATAATAATAATAATAATAATAATAATAATAATAATAATAATAAATACTTTTTATTGCTAGAATGAAGATACATATTGTTTGTTTATACGTAAAATCACTCTTGCACCCTCAGAAAGAGTAGGCTACATGTATTATACTTGTGCTCAGGGGGCATTCCACAAAATTGTGAAACAAGTGTATAATTAATTAACAAAAAATGAAAAGTAAAAAGAGAAAAAGAAAAACACATATTACAGTAATTAAAACTTTATATTGCCTCTTTAAACAATAATTTGTAATTGACTTTTTATAATAAGGAGCATTAGCAAATTTAATGTCTGGAATTTAGCTGTTATCTTGTTAGCGGAGTTGCTATGTGATTATAACCTACAGTTGTAGTAGGCTGCATTTACGTTCTGTCAAGCATAGGCCTGTATGTTGTCTAATCTTTTCGTTTTATATTTATGTGAATACAAATGAAATATATTACGGTTTTTATGTACGAAATTCAGTAAGACAGTTATAAATTCGATGAATATTAAATACTTTATATTCAGAATACAACAGTTCTGAGGGTTAATCAAGAGGCTTATTAATACATACTTTTATTATTATTTTCTGTAGCAGAGTTATTGACATGAGGGAGGTACTGAAAGTACAAGCCCATCCTATACTACCATATTTTAATAGGCCTATAGCTTGTACTAATGCGAGGTAAATCATTAGTAAAGTATGGACAGTCAAGTAATTTCATAGGATGACAAAATAATGGATAATTTTTCTTAATTTATTGCAAAGAAAAAGAACATGTTTACCCCAACGTAAGTGCTGATTGATGAAGAACATGAGGATAGTTAAGACAAATTAAGAAACAGTACAATAAAAAGAAATTTCTCTGTTCTAGACAAAATAAGAATAAAAATGGGTATGCATACAAATTATGAATCGAGTATCAGACAAGAAAACTACCAAAAATACTGAAAAAAGTACAAAACAAAAGAATAATGAACCATTTGACTGACAAGGAAACATTCTGATTGGAACGAATAAAAAAGTAATATTTTTTTCTTTCATCATTTTAATACCATCAAAATAAGTATTAAAAGTTACAGATTTTGGCCACTCGACCGCAATTATGAGGGCCGTAAAAAAGTAAGTTCGCGAGCTTTAACAGCAAGAAAACACAATTTCATTGGAAAAATTTACTGGAACAGACAGAGCAATCGTTGAACTATTTTTCAACATATTTTCCACCGGAAATGAAACATCTGTCATATCATGGAACCGACAGAGAGGTGCAGACGGCGTCAAAAGCTGATTCCGATCCCAGGATATTAAAACTGATTCCATGGTGTGACAAATGTCTCAATTCCAGTGAGGATATGTTGACAAACAACGCAACAACTGCTGTATCTGTTTCAATAAATCTTTCCATGCAATTGTGCTTTTTATGTAAAGTTAAACGGCCCCAGGGAAAATCACTTTCTGGACGGTCTCGTAATTGCGGTCGAGTGACCAAAATTTGTATAAGTACTTCTTTTGACATTATTAACATGGTGGAAGAAAAAAGTTTAACTTTTTTATCTGCCCCTATCAGAATTTTTCCTTGTGAGACCGAAAAGATCGGTCGGCAGATGCCCCAAGTCTAAGGAAGCTATAGAAGGATACTTATTATATTACAAAATTAAACTTCATGACATTACATAATCTATTATTAGTACAATTTTGATAGTTATGGTATTTCTGCATGTGTCCGGACAGTAGGCTACATCAGTTATTCATAGATTTCAAAAAGGCATGTGACTCGGTTAAGAGAGAAGTTTTATATTATATTCTTATTGAATTTGGTATTCCCAAGAAACTAGTTCGATTAATTAAAATGTGTCTCAGTGAATCTTACAGCAGAGTCAGTGCAGGCCAGTTTCTATCTGATGCTTTTCCAGTTCACTGCGGGCTAAAGCAAGGAGATGCACTATCACCTTTACTTTTTAACTTTGCTCTAGAATATGGCATTAGGAAAGTTCAGAATAACAGAGAGGGCTTGGAATTGAACGGGTTACATCAGCTTCTTGTCTATGCGGATGACGTGAATATGTTAGGAGACAATCCACAAACGATTAAGGAAAACACGGAAATTTTACTTGACACAAGTAAAGAGATAGGTTTGGAAGTAAATCCCGAAAAGACAAAGTATATGATTATGTCTCGTGACGAGAATATTGTACGAAATGGAAATACAAAAATTGGAAATTTATCTTTTGAAGAGGTGGAGAAGTTAAAATATTTTGGAGCAACAGTAATAAATATGAATGACACTCGGGAGAGAATTAAACGCAGAGTAAATATGGGAAGTGCGTGTTATTATTCGGTTGAGAAGCTTTTGTCATCTAGTCTGCTTCCAAAAAATCTGAAAGTTAGAATTTATAAGACAGTTATATTACCGGTTGTTCCATATGATTGTGAAACATGGACTCTCACTTTGAGAGAGGAACAGAGGCTAAGAGTGTTTGAGAATAAGGTTCTTAGGAAAATATTTGGGGCTAAGAGGGATGAAGTTACAGGAGAATGGAGAAAGTTATACAACGCAGAACTGCACACATTGTATTCTTCATCTCACATAATTAGGAACATTAAATCCAGACGTTTGAGATGGGCAGGGCATGTAGCACGTATGGCCGAATCCAGAAATGCATATGGAGTGTTAGTTGGGAGGCCCGAGGGAAAAAGACGTTTGGGGAGACCGAGACGTAGATGGGAGGATAATATTAAAATGGATTTGAGGGAGATGGGATATAATGATAGAGACTGGATTAATCTTGCTCAGGATAGGGACCGATGGCGGGCATATGTGAGGGCGGCAATGAACCTCCGGGTTCCTTAAAAGCCAGTAAGTAAGTAACAGAATAGTGAATAATTTTTCTTAATCTATTGCAAAGAAAAAGAACATGTTTACCCCAACGTAAGTGTTGGGCGATGAAGAACATGAGGATAGTTAAGACAGATTAAGAAACAGTACTATAATAAGAAATTTCTCTGTTTTAGATAAAATAAGTATAAAAATGGGTATGCATACAACTTATGGATCGAGTATCTGAGAAGAAAACTACCAAAAATACTAAAAAAAAGTACAAAACAAAAGAAAGATGAACCATTTGACTGAGACCGAAATGATCGGTTGGCAGATGACCCAAGTCTAAGGAAGCTATAGAAGGATAATTGTATTACGAAATTAAACTTCATCATATTACATAATCTATTATTAGTAGCCTACAATTTTGATAGTTATGATATTTCTGCATGTGTCCCGACAATTTGTCCCAGGTGACCCTAATTCTTAGTAGGCCTACAACAATACAACAATCCGTCCGTCCAGTGACAACTCTTTTCACAATTAGATCTGTGCAGCGACAACTCTTAACAGAATTAAATAATTGGTCCTTGGCAGTTTGTAGCAAGTAATAGGTCCTAATTAGGCATAGATTAATACATTAATGTTATGTTGTTGTGTAAACAAAGACGCCGTTGCCCGGATACATCCCAAATTAATAGTATAAAGGCTTTCTGTAGCTACACTAGAGATCGTGCTGCAGAAAAAACAGACGGCAATGTGAACGAAGAAAGTATGAATGTTCCGTGAGAGTCCATCCCGACGTTGACACGCTGGAAGTGGTCAAATTCACCAACCATACCCATGGTCCAGATTGGGTAAGTGTAATGCCACAAAGGTAATGACACGAATAAAAGAAACAGCACAAACATCGAATGAGCTCTCTGCTTCCTCGTTAATAGGCATGTCAATACAATTTCAGATGTAAAATAAGTTAGTCTAGGCCTATATGAAGCTATAGTGTGAAAAAGACTATCTAGCACATAAGGACACAGAGTTTTCTACAAAACCCGGAAACGCTTGAAGCTCTAGAGATTATAGACAGGTAGGCCTAGAACTTACATTGGGTAAGGATGGGAATCAGTGGCTTCTAAAATTCTCGTAGATTCTAAACATGATTTTTGCAGGATATTTACATTTCCGAAGTCTTCACCGTTGTGCATATTCGTTTTGTGATGGAGCCTTTTGTTCTGATCCTGGAATTATACCCGGCAAGATGAGAGGCGAATTTCCAATAAATAATTTATCCTGGTTGTATTGGGAAAGGTTATGGGAGAAAGTACGAGTACTTTGTTCAATTAGCTGGAATAAATGAAATTCAGGAACAGGTACGAATTTCAGTCAGGGAAAACAACATGGAATAGGGGCTATTTAGAATCGAGGACCATATGAAATTGGGTCTAAATTGGATCGGAACGAATGAGTTTGGGACCAGTTGACGAAGACCAATCGTCGGAACTTCGTTTTAAAATACAAATTCTATGCACATGAACGTAATAGCCTACTATAATTATTGTCATTGTAATAAATTAGACTCAACTGATATGAATAAAGTAGAGCGTCTCGTTTAGGCACAGTGAAAACGTGAACAAAGTGCTGGTAACGGGTGGGGGGAGGACGAGTCGTACGATAAACATGAGGGATGCACAAGGTTTTAGTTACAACATTTATGACGGAGCATTAATTATTATTATATTTTCCAAAAACACACAAAACAAAAGAATGCAAATTGCATAACGTTATCATATTCACATTATAACAAACAAACAATTGTAACGTTGAAATAATTCAATATAACAAATCAAATTTTGCTACTTACATGATGTTGCTTTCAAGCAGAATTTTTACGGTCATTAATTTCATTTTCTGTATGACTAACATAATACCATCGCCTTCTGTGACCGGATTAACAAAACTACATTATATTGGTCTGAACTGTACCTGAATAAATTGAACTTTGAGAAGGGATAATTATGTTTAGGAAATAGTGTTGTCACTTCAGATCAGTACACTGTAGTTTTGTTAATTCGGCCACAGAAGACGATGATATGATGTTAGTCATATAGAAAATGAAATTCATGACCGTAAAAATTCTGCTTGAAAGCAACATCATATAGGCCTAGGCCTAAGTAGCAAAATTTGATTTGTTATATTGGTTATATTGAATTATTTCAACGTTACAGTTTTATTGCTTGTTTGTTAAAATGTGTAATTATATGATAACGTTATGCAAATTGTGTGTGTTTTTTTTTTTGAAAATATAATTTCAATTAATGCTCCGCCATAAATGTTGTAACTAAAACCTTGTGCATCCCTCGTGTTTATCGTACGGCTCGTCCTCTTCTACGCGTTATCTGCACTTTGTTTATGTTTTCACTGTGCCTAAACGAGACGCTCTACTGTAATTACAATTTCAATAAATCTTTCCTTCAGTCTTGTCAACGGTCACTGCCGCGTCTTGTGTTGAGGATGTTGCTTTAGCAAATTATTAGAATAGTTTATAAACTGTAAAGGGGTGTCTAATAGGAGCGAATTATTATGTTCACTGTTGGTGTATCAAAATCACAATGAAGTTTCGTACTGCAAAAATGTGCCATGATGCATCCTCTATCGATTAAATGTCCAGTTCTCTAGCTTTGGAATGTATGTATGTATTTATTCACACTGCAATGGGTATATACCCGGTGGCAGTGGTAACTAATTACACTCAATAATGACAATAATAAACTTGTTAATTAAAAATACACTTAATAATAATACCAATAATTAATACTAACAATAATTTATAATAATAATAATAATAATAATAATAATAATAATAATAATAATAATAATAGGGAATATCCTAAATTAAATGAAGCACTATCACTTAAAATAACATTTAAAATAAATCTAATTTGTATCTTAAATCTAAGTTCGAACTAAAATCCACGAGTATGATATGTTCATATCTGCACAAGTACCTTTCCACATTACACTCATTTCGCTGTCAACTCACTCACTGCACTGGAACTACGACACATTTCACTGATTCTATCCTGATTTCACTAACACTTCAAAAACATTTCACTGTTCAAATACTTTGCACTGCCACTATAAACTATAAAGCTTCCCTGACAGGAACACGTTTCACTGACACAACACACTTCACTGACACAACATAATTCTTCACTGATACAACACTTCAATAACAAAATATCATTTACATCCTTTACATACTGTGTATAATTATCGTCTATTAGTAAAGTCCTTAAGCCTATTTTTAAATGCATTTTTGGTTGTTGGTAAAGCCTTTAGTAAGTCTGCAGGTAAAGCATTCCAGTCCCTGATAGTACGATTGAGAAAAGAAAACTTTCCAGTGTCCGTCCTCTGTCTTCTTTCCCTCAATTTATATGAGTGGTCGTTCCTTGAAGAGTAATTTGGCGGTTGCAACCTATTTTTTATTTCTCTCCAGGCAGGCTCACCTCTGTATGTTTTGAACAGTGCGCATAATCGAATTCGCGTTCTCCTGTCCGTGAGTGTGTCCCATTTTAATGGTGAATTTTTCCGACAACACTTGAGAGCCCGTTTTTTAATCTTTTCCAGTGTCTTAATATGTTCTAATCCGTAAGGATCCCAACATGCAGCACCATATTCCATTACTGGACGTACTAGTGATTTATATGCAATCTCTTTGGATTTATCAGACCCTTTTCTTAGTACCCTCATCACAAAGTGTAACGCTCTCCATGCTTTTCCCGCTGTGTCCGTAACGTGTTCCCCCCAGCCGAGATCGCTGCTAATGTTATTCCGAGGTATTTACATTTGTTAACTTCCGGAATGGTTTCACCCCCTAACGTATACGATGCGACTATTTTATTTCTTTTCCTTGTAAAGCTGATGGCTTTGCTCTTTAGAGAATTTATTTTCACTTTGTTGGCTATTGCCCAATCGTTTATTCTATTTAGGTCAGTCTGAAGAAGAGTAGTATCTTCATAACTTTTTATTTCCCTGTATACCATACAATCATCCGCGAATAAGCGAACCCTAGACAAGATATTAACTGGCAGATCATTTACAAAAGCCAGGAATAGAAGAGGCCCCAAGACACTCCCCTGTGGGACTCCGGAAGTAATTTCAATTGGGGTCGATAATTCCTCCCCTACCCGTACTCTCTGAGTAGGAATAATTACGCAACTTATAGCTTGTAGTTATTATCAATTACAGTGTAATTGGGTCTATTTGTAGTCCTGCAGACGAACATTTTCGATAATTTGAGAAGAATTAATGTTTCCAGAGCAGATACCAAAAATTAGTTTTAACACGCTGTTCGTCTCTCTGTCCGTCAGTGTTTAAGCCTACTTACGATCTTTTATATTAGACCTGTTGAAAATATTTTGTTCATATCCGTATTTAACTTCTCTACAAAGTAGACTATTCATAATCTTAAATATCAGTGAAACTGTATTCAAAGATTCTAGGAAAGTTGACAAAAACGATGATTTCAAATAACATTAATTTATGTACAAAATTGCACGCGTGGTTCTATAAGTCATTATCCAGCCGTCGACACAGCAACCGGAGACCTAGCTTTTCAGCTGACAAACAAACGTTCTGATGGGGGCAGATAAAAATGTTAAATTTTTTTCTTCCATCATGTTAATAATATCAAAATACGTGCTTATACAATTTTTGGTCACTCGACCACAATTATAACGAGGACCGTAAAAAAATAAGTTCGCCAGGGGCCATTAACATAAAGAAAACACAATTTAATTGGAAAAAAATTATTGGAACAGACACAGCAATTGTTGAGCTATTTTTCAACATATTTCCCACCGGAACTGAGGCATTTGTCATATCATGGGATCGACAGAGAGGTGCAGACGGCTGTCAGAAGCTGGTTCCGATCACAGACAGTTGACTTCTACGACACAAGGATACAAAAATTGATCTCATGGTATAACAAATGTCTCAATTCCAGTGGGGGATATGTTCACAAATAGCACAAAAATTGCTGTATCTGTTTCAATAAATATTTCCATCCAATTGCGCTTTTTTTCTGTAGACGCCCCAGGGAAAATCACTTTCTGAACGGTCTCGTAATTGCGGTCGAGCGGCCAAAATTTGTATAAGCTCTTCTTTTGGCATTATTAACATGGTGGAAGAAAAAAATTTAACTTTTTTATCTGCCCCTATCAGAATGTTTGCTTTTGAGTGGAAACTTAAGTGACACTGCATTTCACTTGCGAGTAGGCTATACTTATCACCACCACCATCATCATCATCATTTTCAGATTTAGACCTAAAGACCAGCTCTAGTTTTCAATTGCTCTTTTCATCTCTTTCTGGGTCTGCCAACTGTTCCTTTCCTCTTGGTCGATATCGCCAGGCTTGTAGTAGCAATCTGGTGTCCTCCATGCGTTCTAAGAGCTCGAATCAGTTTTCTCTTCTTTCTTCTATCACAAACTATCATTTATTGGTTTGATTTTCAACTTCTTTTCTTATGTCTTCATTCTTATTGATTCCTTCCACTGTCCTTAAAAATCTCATTTCTCTTGCCTCTATTCGGCTTGTATCTTCCTCAAGCTTTTTGGCGACTTTCAATGGTTGAACAATAAATCATCTTTAGTAAGATTCAGGCAGTAAAAATAGGCCTATAGTGAGTATGCCTTCCTCCTGGTTGCAGTTCCTGCATTTAGGGAAGATTTTTCTTTCATCATTACTTTTCATAGTTTTTATGTATCCTGTTTTTAATATTTAGTGCAATTTGACATATTCTTGTTGTTAGTGGAAGTAATGTGGTCCTTCCAGAATTAGCCTACGATTGACACACCATTCGTGTTTCGGTTGAGTTTTGAATTTCTTTGAGTAATCTGTTTTCATCAATAGGTTTCTTGCGGAACATTCATCTATGATATTGACCGTCCTTTCATTTTTACTGCTCTTTCGAAAGCCGCAGTCGGTTAAGGCACTTGCCTGCCGGTCTGAAGTTGCGCTCGGGCGCGGGTTCGATTCCCGCTTGGGCTGATTACTGGTTGGGTTTTTTCCGAGGTTTTCCCCAACCGTGAGGTGAATGCCAGGTAATCTATGGCGAATCCTCGGCTTCATCTCGCCAAATACCATCTCGCTATCACCAATCTCATCGACGCTAAATAACCTAGTAGTTGATACAGCGTCGTTAAATAACCAATTAAAATAAAAAAAATTCGAAAGCCGCCACCATAAAGACTTTGTCTTCCACACCTGTGGAGTAACGGTTAGCGCGTCTGGCCGCGAAACCAGGTGGCCTGGGTTTGATTCCCGGTCGGGGCAAGTTACCTGGTTGAGGTTTTTTCCAGGGTTTTCCCTCAACCCAATATGAGCAAATGCTGGGTAACTTTCGGTGCTGGACCACAGACTCGTTTCACCGGCATTATCACCTTCATCGCATTCAGACGTTAAACAACCTAAGATGTTGATAAAGCGTCGTAAAATAACCTACTAAAAATCATAAAGATTTTGTCGTTAAAATGAAGTTCTGAGACGTGATGTTGCATGTAGCCTACAAGAAGATACGTGCGTAGTAGCCCCACTATTAGTCAAAGTCAAGTCAGCCCTATGACAGACCAAACCAGCCCAGAGGATGGCGAGAGATTAAGGTTCCTAACTTTACAGACAATCGGCATTTAATGGCAGTAGGAATGTCAGTCCTACGTGCTGCACCTTTACCCCCAAGGAGATCCCCCTGGTAGGCCTACTCATTTCTGTTAGAGGCTGCGGCGGCTTGTTTTTACGGAAATAGGTACTGCTAATCCGCAAAATTCCATACTTCCTTTCCCGCAAAACGACGGATTGCAAATGCGCAAAATATTTCAAGCCCCTAAATTAATAGATCCTTAAGTAAAATTAATACATGTACAACAACTTACCTTTAAAGAACACTGTCCAGTGATTGTCCCGGTATGCCGTTTGTCTACAGTACGATGGACTGGAACCGAAGTGCAACTTTTTTAAAGTACTCCAGTAATGATAAATCATCACTTTGATATTTCCTCCATAGTTCAGTTACAACACGATGATTATCTTGGTCACGTCTGTTTGTTTTTCTGTTATAACGCGCTGTGTTCAAAGAAAGATACGTTTCACTCTGCAGTTGCTTTAACACTTCCGTAAATTCATGGATAGAGGGATGAGGTTTGTAAAATTGTCGTTTCAAATGACGATGGAACGATTCCGCCCCATTTATTGTTCTGATTTCATCTGTTGGTACACTGGCCCACAATTTAGGAGAGAATTTAGCATCTTCACTTACATAGTTTTCAAGTACATAGTGTAGGAACCTCGTTAACTGATTGTGATTAGGAGCAATGCTATGCAACTCAACAAATGCATCCCCTACTGTGGTTGGAGGTACATATTTTAAACCAAACATATATTTCAGGAACTTTCCTACTTCTGAATTAGGATTGGTATATTTAAAGATAAAATACACATGTTAGGTCAATAATACAGTGTTCATAGATTTGATAAAATACATTAAAGGTGATATGTTACAGTTGTATGAACACTATTAAATATAATAAGATTGTTAAAGATATTAGTTATAGTCAGACATGTTTCGGAGATGCTTTGGTTCAGGTGATCGAATCGTGTTGTTGCTGCTTGGCTTAAAGGAGCAACAACACGGTTCGATCACCTGAACCACCCGTCGTGGTAAATAGTCACTGAAGATGGAGAAGCATCTCCGAAACATGTCTGACTATAACTAATATCTTTAACAATCTTATTATATTTAATAGTGTTTATACAACTGTAACATACCACCTTTAATGTATTTTAGGATTGGTATATTCAGAGCGAAGTCCCAGGTCGAGTATCTTCCTATACCACGTCTGGCCTAAATGAAAACTGCAGCCTTCAATGGTTATGTTAGGAAACACTTTTTTGACTGCATTATGAGCAGCAATTCAAAATCTAAAATTATGGTTTCTGGATTAAAATCATCACTACACAAATCACGAATACGTTTCCACAGGCATTCGTAAATGATACAGTTTTCGATAACACTAAACAAAAAGCAACTTGGACGTATCCCAATGTAGTATATATATGTAGTATAAACCTGATGAAAGTGTTTTGGTGAAACGTAGAATGTTCCATCCGCTAATGTATTACGCGCATTACTACACAGAAACTACAATTTTGTCCACAAATAAAAATTACTGCCTTATTTTCGAGGTCTACAAAACAGAACCTTTCGACTTGATTTGTTAAAATATTTAAACTGTTCAACTGTTCTAATGCCTCATTTACATCGCGAGGGTGAGTGGGCATCTGTTTCCTCCATTCTCTGAATATTAAAAGTATCTTACCTCGATAATTCTGTTCGTATTATTTTACCGAGTCGTAAAGTAATTTCTTCACACGCTTTTCTTTTACAATTTGCCCGCAAAATATGTGATTCAATAGCCCTAGCGCTTTTATTTTCACGATCATGCAAGTCTCTTATATATAGGCCCTAATATTTCACTAACTTCTGCATTAGTCTGTAAAATTGCGATACATTTCTTTTCCGTGAGTCTCCTCAAAATATTTCTCGAACTCATTTCACTCTATTTTCTATATTGGAAATTGTCCTTAATAGTGCATTCCGTGCCACAATTTGTAACCGTTCTTATAAATGACATTTCACTTTAAATTCACTTCCTATTATAGCCAGCACTTCCTTCGTACAGCAACACTTCCTTTCCACTGTGGTTATGGAGACATCGAACTCCCGTCCCTGTTCAGCGCCATCTATACCCAACTTCGAACACACATTCATCAGCGCCATCTTCATCAGTACAGAATGGGTTAGATTAAATTTGGTATTACGTTATCAGATGAATTGTGCGGAATTGTAAATATTGTTTTTGCGGTATCGAAACGAAATTTTTGACTATAATTTTCGGTTATTTTGCGCATCAGCTATCCAGCTAGAGGCTGAGTAGATCCCAGGGTCATAATGCGGCCGGAAGAGTTAGATCAATGGAAAAACCCATGACCCTATTGGGAATAGAACTCGCGACCTTCCGGCTTGCAGCGTTACGCCTTAGCCACAACGCTTCCGCGCGCCCCAGCCCCACTATTAGCAATGAACAAACAATAAATAAATGAAACCGAAATTAAAAAACAAAGTCTACAAATTGACCACACTAGATATGAATGAGAAGTCATAGACTACAAACCCAATGATAAAGAGATGTTTGACGTCCTAGGAAAAGACTGAGCAGATGACCTAAATTCTTTATCAGCGAAGCGAGTCTGTAGTGTTCACCCTTTGAGGATAATGATGATGGTGATCATGGCCCTTAAAAGTCAATCTTCTTCGATGGGATTGAAACCTCCCCTATTTAAGATCTGCTGAAAAACATAAGCAATCACAGACGACGATTTATTAATGTTTTTACATGAGCACATTAATATCATCATATAAATAACTCTTCCTGCATCCACCTGGTTGGCAAGTTGGTATAGCGCTGACCTTCTATGCCCAAGGTTGCATTTAAGGATGGCATTTAAGTGTGCTTAAATGCGACAGGCTCATGTCAGTAGATTTACTGGCATGTAAAAGAACTCCTGCGGGACAAAATTCCGGCACATCCGGCGACGCTGATATAACCTCTGCAGTTGCGAGCGTTGTTAAATAAAACATAACATTTTTAACTCCTTCTGCGACCAGACGCTTGAACTGAACACGGAAAAAGAGTTAGAACTACGTAATTGTCCCAACATGGAAGCCACCCTGGACTGTGTTGTTAGCCCATATACAAATCCACAAATTTGCTGATGTCTCATCTCATCTTTCCAGTAGGATTCATCGCCATTACGCCGACATCGCGATTCTTGATTACTACAAGCAAGCCCTCTCCTGCGCTGATTGGAGCTCGTCACAAAGGCCGGCACAGCCCTCTTAATCCCTCTGTAACAAGATTGAAAGAAACTGCTGGAAAGTTGCAAGACGTGCTCAAGATCTATTTATCCTGCTGCGAGTTTCACATGAACAAAAAGGGCGTTGGTGAACATGTGATCGGGGCGTATAGGCTACTGAAGACTGGGAGGTACCTGCATTAGGCCTACAGATACCTCCTGTACTTCGGCACCAGACAGAGGACAGAGATGTTGTGGTCAGCATCACGCTATGCCGGTTTTACTTCAGGGGAAGGTTCGGTAGGCCTACTCAATTTTGTAGTTGACTGAGAGAATCGGAAGGGTTTTGAATATTAATAAGACCGGTGCCTACATGGGCATCACACAGAACCTTCCAAACCGTAGTCTCTACCGACAGAGCAAACTTGGATCCTTATGAATTTCACATTCATCATTAAACGCCCAAAAACTATTACTACGTTTTCATGGAGTAATCAGATCGATCTGAATACACTTACCGTATTGAAATCTTCATGAAAACGGGGATTCAATTCGATCTGAGTCTCAAGGTCGGTACACCTAAAAAGTGGGATCAGATCGTATTCAATTCGAATTGAGTTCCATGAAAACGGGTATCGTATTCAATACGATCTCAATACGTAAGCGCGTGATCGATCGTCATTTGTTTGATGTGTCAGCTGTTTTACCAACAGCGAGGGCAATATGTATGTTGAAAAAGAGTCTTGTAAAACATAATATTTCGTGTTTTCCTAAAAATCAATACTACCATTAGGCTATTCATTAACAGCCAGGATATTAAGTTTTCATGTAACTCATTTGGAAAACGCAACATTGTTTATAGCTAATGCCTACAGAGTGGCCAATATGCTAATATGTCGATGACATGTTAACCAACATAATTACTTTCGAAACTTCAGCTTCCGTACTCAGATTGTTTTCAATACGTATAGGGATCGTATTCAGTACGGAAAATGTATTCAGATCGATTGGAATACTCCATGAAAACGTAATATATAACCCGTTCACTCTTAGTACGGGGCTCAATGTAAACAAAACAAAGTGTATCCATTCGCCAAAAACCAGACCTGTACATTCCAGACTAAAAGGCCTAGGTTTGTTATCCATTTGTACACGTGGATTTAAACTATATACTACTTCTCAGTGATTAAAATGTCTTGCGGTCACTGGCACATGGTTAATGTTTACATTAGGACTCAAACTAAGATCGGAAAGACTATAGTCGTCTGTAGACGGTTCAATTAGAATAGGAAGAATGTGAATAAATTCTCTAATTACAGACTCTTATATCTAGTACCATATTCATTGTCCAACTAATCGTCTCCTGCGATGGCTGAGTAGTCAGACCTTATAAATTATGGTTTATTTAACGACTCTCGCAACTGCAGATGTTATATCAGCGTCGCCGGTGTGCCGGAATTTTTGTCCTGCAGGAGTTCTTTTACATGCCAGTAAATCTAGTGACATGAGCCTGTCGCATTTAAACACACTTAAATGCCATCGACCTGAGCCGGGCTCGAACCCGCAACCTCGAGCATAGAAGGCCAGCACTATACCAAGTACGCTACCGAGGCCTACTAGTCAGACCTTCAGCCTGTCACGCAGGCGGTCCGGATTTGAGTCCCGGTCATGCCTGGGACTTTTCATTGAAAAATCCATAGTGACACTTGTGGCGGACAAGATCGCAGTTGGAGTTCTTCTGGGGGTTCTTCCATTTTCCCATATTAGGCATAGGCCTATACATCATTCCGTCACAATTTCTTCATTTCATTATCATTCCATAGCATTCCAAGAACACCGCCTGGCGATGTACGGAGAGGACTAGCCTGCTCAAAACCTGGGTACGCAGCGAACTTTAGTGTAGTCAGCCGGTGTGGTTTGGGAATGCGCCTAGCTTGAGGGTTAGCGCAATAGATCGTGAAAGATCGCAGTGCTGTGTCATAGTGTCCCCTCCCGAAATTCGATTCCATTCCAATAGACCATCGAAATATGTTCTTTCTCACAAATCTGGAATTATGCTTTCTTTTCATATTATTCACTATCATTCATCTAGTAGGCTAATTTCGAATTTTACTATCCATAGTTCAATATGGAGAAAGTACACTAATTCTGATAAATTTGCTTAAATAGATCTCCAAATATTATATTTCTACTATTTTCGCATTACGCTTTGGGTACAAACATGAGATGAAATTTGAATCACGATGGATCCAACAGTAGTAGATCAAAATTATTATTTTAATAGCCATTTTAATACATTTATTTAAATAATATTATTATAGTCTACGAGATTATATTCTACATTCACAGTTTTCTGCCCAAGGTCAGATTTCACTGCAAACCCAGCATTTTCCAATCTTTCCTATTTTCCGTCTTCCACTTAGTCTCCGCATATGATTCGTATAGGCTATCTTAATGTCGTCAATCATCTGATATCTTCTTCTGTCCCCAACTTTTCTCCCGTTGACCATTCCTACCAGGGCATCCTTCTGTAGGCAGTTTTTTCTTAGCCTGTGACCCAGCTGATCACACTGCTCAAGCCACTAAATTAGTATTATTTGAATTTAATACATAGCCTATACCATGGATATTGAAACTTGGTTTGTTTTTCAATAATGTTATGTTTGCGGGTTATATCGGCCCGCTGTCGCTAAGGAGCAGTGATCGATGTTCGCTCTGTAGAAAAAGGCCTGTCGTGTTTGTTCCAGCTTGTTATAAACATATTCGCTGTCCTTCACTCATGTTTTAATCGCTTGAGAATTTTAGCACAAATCCTGCGGTTACTTTTTCACATGAAATAAGACGAAGTTTTTAATGTTTTGGTTGCCTCTCTCATGTTCGAACATTGCAGGACACTAATGTGCACATTAATTATTAGTAGCTATTACGAAAAGAAGATTTAGCTCCATTTGCTCTGAATTAATAAGACGATTCTTGGAATTAAATTTGACGTCACAAGTCGCAGAGCCGAATTCAAGTTTATGTTGCTTATGTTTGACCTTACAGAAGATCTCGTGATGTACATGCGTGACAATAATTTCTCACAAATATGCGTAGAACTAGCAGTTTCTCCAAATATTGTTATTAACCTAACTCCAAAAGCATGCATAGGCCTATGTGGGTTTTTATCTTGCCGCAACTTCCTGAATAAATCCACCCCTCTAAGACAGATACGTACATGTTATGTTGAAATTCAATTACTTCCATTTGCAACTCGAGACGAATCTTAATATGTTCTACTGCAAATGGATTCCAAAACGAACTAGAGTAAACGACCTTTTTCAATTTTTGACATCTTGAAATCTTTGTTAAATTTCGTCTGGTAGCTTTTCAAGGACATTACCATATTCTTTACGTCCGTCATACGAAATATCTGGCAAAGTCTTAAAAGATGGAAAATGAAACAGTTCGTTGCAATTCATCTGTTCCTTCTTCTGATGACACACACGCCACAGTCCTCTGTTCCGTAGATAGATTGTGCCTGTGCTCATAGTGGTGGGGGAAAGATAGTACGTCATTCTGTGACGTATTTGGCTATTTTAGCCAAGTTTGCCCGTCCTTGCCTTATGGCATAATAATTATATATAAAACGTACGCTTATCTTAAATCTTTGAACAGGTAAACATGTTGTCTATTCTGCGAGATTCTATGACTCTATGGTGTGCTGATGATTATGATGGTAATTATAATTATGTTGAAGATCATGACAACGATGATGATGATGATGATGATGATGATGATGATGATGATGATGATGATGATGATGATGATGATGATGTAAGGAACTATAGGTTATACATAGTTTCCATTAGTCACTGAAATTCATTTGCAATGACCCAATAAATAAGATTCATTTTCTCTTCCCCCTTCATCCGAAAACAGAGATCCAATTCGTGAATCGCAGAGCTTCAAATAAAACTATGTAAAAAGATGACCTCCTCTCCTGAATTTAATTTCTAGTATTTTGACGTAAACATTTCAATATCGCTTACACAGACTCCGTATTTAGGAGTGAAACAAAGTTATGGAAACATGTTTACAATCTCTTAGCCTATACGTAGGCCTATCTAGATTAAGTCTATGGACCTAAAATGTATAGAAGTGATTATTCCCACTCTAATTAATCGAAATACCTCAAATAAAGTATACGCGTTAACAGTTAAACAAACATCGTTCGGGTCTATTACATTTTGGTAAACCAAGTTCCTTTCTTGTCACATGGCTGCCTCAGAGATGAGACTACACTGAGCGTCGCATAGAGAAAATCTTGCGAAGTCGATTGCTCATACGTTCTACAGTACTTAGAATTCTGGAGCAGTACTCATTTTCGCAAAAATGGAATGTACCTTCCAGAGACGAGAGATTCAATTTTAGTTTTTGTTTGAGAATGGTAGCCGTCGTCTCCAGTTGTTGAGAGCTCGATGTTGTTAACAGTTGACTATCGCAAATGCGTACCCCGTGCAAGGCATTGTGGGTCGACAATGGTCCATGTCGCAGCGGGTTATTGAGTTAGCGCGCCCTGATTTTCACTTGTTTCTCGCTTCCTCCACAGTCGGACCTGCAACTTGTTCATTTGCTAAGGGGCTTCTCTAAAGACCAGGGATGTGTGCGAGGGATGTAATCTAGTTACCGGGAGTCCCACGCGCGGCGCCACCTCTGCAATCGCGCGTGTAATTCCCATGTGTAAGCCATGGCCTTCACACCAGTGCCCGGGGATGTCCAAACGGAGGGTCGTAAACACAATCTAATGTCAATTTGTCATATGTCATTGCATGTCTTTGTCAGTGCCTTATTCTACTTTTGTTATTTTTTAATTCTCCCGTCGGCCTCGGTAGCGCAGTTGGTATAGCGCTGGCCTTCTGTGCTCGAGGCTGCGGGTTCGATCTCGGCCCAGGTCGATGACATTTAAGTGTGCTTACATGCGACAGGCTCATGTCAGTAGATTTACTGGCAGTAAAAGAACTCCTGCGGGACAAAATTCCGGCACACCGGCGACGCTAATATAACCTCGACAGTTGCGAGCGTCGTTAAATAAACCATAATTTTAATTTTAAATTCTCCCATTTCTCCTCTTGTCAAAAATGATATAGATAATTTAACTTATTGCTTATCTGAAAGGAAAATACATTTCAATTCACTTTTTTTTCGAAAGATTTTATGTCTTGGCTTGGCTTGGCCTTTCGAGGGTGGAACCAGGAACGAACCCTTGCTTTGGTCCATTGTGCCCCCTATATACGCAACGATTATCCAAATCAAAATGGTGGAATGGGTGGTATTCGTAAATCCGATACTCACATGTGGTCCATCCTGCCTCAGCCCTGACAGAGTCAGGTCCCATTCTAAGACAAGTAGGCCTCTCCGTTAAACTCCAGGGTCTGAAACCCCAAGTTGTTCCTATAGCCTAGTCCCATCAGCATCGGAAATCTGTACTAACCCAAGACTCCACCCCAGCCTGTTTTAACCAATGTAGATGATATGAGGCGAAGGTAGAGTTGTTAATAGAATGAGAGAGGAATGCCAAAGAAAACCTCTCTATGAGGTCTACTTTGTCCACCAAAGTTCTATCACGACCCGGCCGAGGTCGAATCCGGACTGCCTGAATGGAATACTAGCGCGCTCGCTTTGAGTCACAGACGTGGCAAGGGTTGATACATACACGTCAGTCAGTGCTTTACAGGGATCTGGAAAGAGTTTCTTGTCATTGTTCGTGTTCAGATTATCCAACCCTGGTATAGGAAGGGCATGGAACTCCAATCCCTCGGGCTTATCAGGTGCTCGTCTGGAGAAACAACCTGGCAATATCAGGGCTATGACAGGATAGTCCACCTGTCAGCATCGGATTCATGAATACCACCTAGACCACCTGTCGAACTTGGATAATCATCGCCTACATAAGATACATAACGGGTCAATGTACTAAATCTAAGTGCATGGATCCTTCCTAGGTTTACCATGAGAAGAAATTTTACAGGAGGACATGGAATCTAAGAGAAGAGGACATTGCTGAAAAAAGGAGGACTTTTTAAAAATTGGTATGAACAAAATTAAAGATAAAAACAATGGCTCACCTTAGTTCTCTCACTAGTTGTTGGATCAGTATTACATCTGTACCCTACTTTTCGGTGGAGCCCACTTTGTGCACAAGAGCCTGAAGAGACAAACTTATATCTTGTAACAAATAACTATGGAACTGTTCATTGGACATGTCCTTGAAATTATACTTCACCGTGATGATACCTCTGACTGTCTCCGTTAGCATGCGATTTCGTTCTTTTGTCCATTGAGCAGATATTAGGGAAAATACTCTCTCAGCACTTCCATTGTGACTTGGGATAAATAAATAGATTTGACATATTTTTAAGAGTTCTGAGAAAGTTTCAGTGCTCGCAGAACTATTGGAATTGAAGAATTTGCACCATTCTTTATCTAAACTTAAATCTTTATCCAAATTAACTTGATTGGCATATCTTTGTACATTACAAAATAAAATTGATAAAATAGCTTAGAAACATGAATAGTGGAGTGTAAGAATTCAATGCATGTCAATAGGTCATCACATTTCATGTTTTTTATGTGCTCCAGCTTCAACTATTGAAAGCAGTTAAATTCCTTCATAGGTTTTCTCCATTTGTTTAGATATTCTATGCATAATATCTCACATTATTCAATATTGATATTAATTCTAATTGAAATGCGAAATGCTGGACATTTAAAATTTTTTTTTAATGCCTGCCGTACAGGATAAAATGATTAAAAAAGAGGACATGTCCTCCTTTTATCGGGTGGATCCTTCCCGAGCCGGTCCTCGAAAAGCCAAGCCAAGTGGTAGACAGAAATCATTTGCTGTGATATATTGTAGTATAAGCTGGGAATTAAGAGAATGACTGCTACAGAGAAGAGGTAGACTGGATCAGTGCCGGATTTAGGCCTAGGCAACCTAGACAGTTGCCTAGGGCGGCAATTTCCAGAGGGGCGGCATTTTTCTCTCCCTCTCTTCCTTTTCTTATTTCCTTTTTTTTTTTTTTTTTTTTTTTTTTTTTTTTTTTTTTTTTTTTTTTTTTTTACAGTAAAATTTGTTTTTAAAACACTTGTTGGTAAATCTTTTCTGAATTTTGTTCTTGAACACCTTGTGGAAGTAGAAGTCGCATTGTCGCGGTCACAGCGAGAGTAAAAGAAAAGTGTGCAGCTGCATAATTGAATCGCTAAATTCGAAAAGGGAACAAGTCACCTTCAGTTAGTTTTGAGAAAAACACAAATAAGTTCTGCAAACAACGAAATATAAACAAGTTGCATCGAAAATATTTCTATGAACCAATCATGACCACACAAGATATTTATGTAAAAAAATCGTATATTTCTCAATTAACCTGCCCTATAGAAACAATTTTTGTGTGTGGACTTGTTCCCCTTTCATATCTAACTAAATATATTGTAAAAAATATTAAGTTATCTCCATTATTCAAATCAAAAGCTTTATTGTATACCAATTTATGAACAACAGTAGAGTGTAGCACTTAAAAACACTGAAAGCTTTCGGTTAATACATAAACCAAAAAATGTTTGTGTGGGGACTTGTTCCCCTTTCATATCTAACGAAATATATTGTACAAATATTAAACGAAATGTATCGTTATCTCCATTATTCAAATCAAAAGCTTTAATGTATGCCAATTTATGAACAATAGTAGAGTGTAGCACATAGAAACACGAAATCTGTCGGTTATTACATAAACCAAACAATATACTTTGGATTTTCTTATTAATCTTCTGTGTTGTTATCAGTAGTGGGCCACTGTATAATCTCATTCCAAAATTCTTTCACTTCTTCAGGTATGTACTTCACCAGTTTCTTAATGTCCTCAATTTTGAGTTTGTTTATTGGACAATGTGTTGTATAGGCATTTTCTATGGACAGATTGGGAACAACTTTTTTCCTTGACAAGATCTCAAAAGTGTGAGAGATCAAACCATCAATGTTCTCATATGCCACAATTCTGCCAGAATATGAGCTCTCATACACACACATGAAATAATGTGAAGTATTAAAATTTATCTTTTTATGGGTGGGGATGGTTCGTCCAATGGACTCTATTGAAAATGTATTATTCTTGAAGTATCGTGGCTACCAAACTTTGTAGTTGGTCGTGAAGTTCGAATCCAAGTAAGTGACTAAAATTTCCCAGAGCACTAGATTCAGCTATGAGCTTGGTGTAATCTATTGATACGTACACTCTGTCTTCTCTTCGCAGCTTGCGCTTTATGACACCGAAATCTCTATCGCAGGGTAAGAAAGAGTGCCCACGTACTGGAAAACACTGAACTATTTTACGGAATCTTCCAATGGCAGCTAATGTTAGTAAGAAACGAGCTACTGTGTGATTGCGATTTTGTCCTGGAGCACTGTCAGAAAATACATATACAGTAGATATTTCACATTAATAGGGATATTGCTTTGAATGTAGTCATTCAAGAGAGTGCAAACCTCATTGGGCCCTTTTCTTCCGAGACCCTCATGATACGTATAGAATTGGTATTTTCCTGTTTTAAGATTTTTATACCAAACACAAAACACTAGAGTTGTCTAAAGTAAAATATCTCTTGGACCGAAATGTGAGGCAACACCTTTCTTCGTTTTGCAGGATTTGAAGAAGTACTATCTTCATCGTTTGACGCCATTTTACTCATGATACATATTTTCCCCCTAGATTGCAGGAACAAAAAACTTAAATTACTTATGAGAAGGGAACAAGTCATGGACTAAGCTCCTTTTCAAAGTAAACATGAAAACTAAAGTGTTGAAATCTAAAATAAGGAGATGCGGGACCTGTTTCCTTTTCATGCAGAATGAAAGAGCATACCTAAATTAGTATGGCTACAGTCTTAACTCATTTTTACCAAAACTGTGACTTATTCCCTTTTCATATTTAGTGATTCAATTATATTGTAATACCTGTATCACGTTATTATACTATGAAACTGCTTAAATTTAACTGCTTTTATAAACAAGAATGCATTGTTGAAAATCATATTCGATGCACGTTTCTTGATTATCGCTATGAATAGTAACCACAACTCTGTTACATTTCCAAAATACTGGGTGGCGCAGATAAAAGTAGCCTGCCTCCCGTTTGAATGCGAATGCGATATTTTGACTGTTTGAAATTTCATTATCGTATTCTATAGTATTGTATCGTAATGAAAAGAGTAAACAGCTACAACAATGGACAATTTTATACAATAATCGATTGTTGGCATTCTTCCTGTCAGTATTTCATCAGTCATCAGTCGAATTACACGTGTCTGTTCGCATTGTGCAAAATGACTTACTCGATACAAGAAAGAGTGGAAATTATGGAAGCGCATGTGAGAACAGGTTCGATTAAGGAGACCCGCGAAATTTTCAGAACAAGTTTCCGGAAAGAGGACAACGCACAAAGAGAGCAATACAGGGTTTGGTTAAAAAGTGGCGCGCTACGGTATCTGTGCAAAATGTATCTGAACATAATTAGACGTGCACAGCTGTGTTTGATAGGGAGCCACTTTCAACATCTTCTATGAAAAGTGGGTCCTTTTCAGCACTTCGCTTCTGTATTTTTCTTCTGTATTTACTCTATACTTACACGGGCTACTTTTATCTGTGCCATTCTGTATATCGCCAACAATACTATTTAATCACTTTCCAGCATATGCACTATATAATTCGATAATGAAAGGTTTATTCCTCAAAGAGTTGGAGATTATTTTTCAATTTATTTTATACTTCCCATCGAAGTAAGAAATACTCGTTAACACCAACAACCAATGCTTAAACCAAGTCGAACAATGTTTCCAATGACACGGGAAAATATATTTCCCAGCAACTTTCACCTCCGTCCCCTATCACCGTCCCCTAATTGAAACGGTTGGAGGTTAAATTAAAGACGGACGTCATAAGGTTTTCTTTTCTCACGTAAGCCTGCTGTTAACGACTTATTCTATAAAAATTCAGATGTCTGCTTATGTTCAATCAATAAAAATAGGCTAGTGATAAGAAAAGGGAACTAATACAAAAAGAAACGAAATGAGAAAATTAATTGCAAATGCTATACGGGATGTTAAGGAGGGAGGATGGTTTTAATATTGTGGAAAACCAGTGAATTAAAAAAAAAAGTTTTTACTTTAAAACACATTTTGATATATGAGAACTACATTACATAAAATTTAATGCGCATTTGTGGACTTATCAGCTTCTGAAGCGAGCTGCCTCATCCGGTTGCGTATAATAGTCTTTGTTAAACACAATGTGTACAACTTCCAGCCATTATCTCTATGTTCTGGAGGCCTCGTTCGAGTGATTGTGAAGTGTTGGTGTAATGATGCTGAAAAGAGTGAGGGGAAACTGGAGAACCCCGAGAAAAATAGCTCACGCCAGCTTTGTCCACCACATGACCATACGGCGATAGAACTTGGGTGTTTGCATATCGACCAATACTTCCTTCAGCATGATTTATTCAGTGACGAATGTCTATTTTTTCTGGATGGGTATGCTTGTACTAAAAATGTATGATATTCGTTTAAGGAAAACCAAAGATAAATACGCTAATCCAATAACCCTAGTGCCCGAAAAGTAATGGTGTGACTTGTGATACTGTGAGATATGATTGTTGTTGTTAGTCCGAAGACAGGTTTGAATCTCATAAGTGATGGGGCCATATTCTTTTGATGAAAATGTGAATCAGTACATATTTTGGGAATTGTTAGACTACATTGTAATGGATTTCCTATGTGATTTACCACTGAATAAACGGATGAAAATGTAATTTCTGCTAGATGGGGTCACGGCACAGTATGTTATGACAGTTGTTGAAAAATTAAATTATGTATTCGATGTGCAATGGATTGGACGAAATGGACCTCAGCCAAGACCTCCATGGGCACCTGACCTCACACCTCTAGATTTTTTTCTTTGACGATGTGAGAAACAACATATTTTGCAGACAGAGTCTGTACTTTTAGATGAAATGAAACAAAGGCTCACTCACGTTATCCAAAAAACACTTTTAAGAACAACAGATGAATGTAAAGATCGAGTGAGATACTGTCTTCAAGTAAATGGAACACATTGAACATTTTGCGACAGTGTACTGTGCAGTTGTACTAAGAAGAATAATCTTTACATAAACTATATACCAAAGTTAATATTTGCTCTGGCACCGGGGATCGAACCCGGGTCCTTGGTTCTACATACCAAGCGCTCTGACCACTGAGCTACGCCGAATTCAATTCACAACACCGGGTCGAATTCTCCTCCTTCAATGTTTCCCTTTATGGCCTGACTCCATGTTAGGCATATATGTTGACGTATATTATGTCCGATGTCAACTGCCATTATACTAGGAGCGCACTCAGCTGAGTGACTTATTTGGCCGTGATTCCGCAGTTAAGTGCACAGTAATCTGTACAGACATATGCACTACTAGCTATGAGATTATTATAGATTTATTGATTTGTCATACACAATAATATCTGTAATATCGACAATTAATATTCGATCCCCGGCGCCGGACCGAATTTTTTCTCCTCAACTATTAATTGTCGATATTACAGATATTATTCTGAATGACAATTGACAAATTAATAAATCTATAATATATACCAAAGGATAATGCGATGTAATAATATTGTACTGTACGTTACTTTCATGGTGGGATGTGATTGATTACTAAGATATTTGTTTCAAGGAAAGTAATTTGTTAGGCCTATACCTATATTTGTGACTTAAAAATAATATTGTTTTTTTTTCCATTCGGCAAATGACTTTTGTGTCACATGGTATATATATATATATATATATATATATAAGTGAATGTATGTATGTATGTATGTATGTATGTATGTATGTATGTATGTATGTTCTCTATACAAATCTACACGCTTTGACCGATATGTGTCAAAGTTTGCACATTTAACCTTCATAACCAGGAGAAGAACATAGGCTACATTAAAATCGGACAAACAGACGTTAAATTAATTAAAAAGATAAAAACATAAAAATATATAAGGTCAAATATTAATGTATAATATTAAATGCAATCTTCTACAGTCAATTGTTCTTTATTATTGTCTGTTGTATTCAACATCGACTTTCATGAGGCCATGTAAAAAGCAAAACAATATAAAATAACATTGTAGATTCATCATGAAGGCCAAAATCTAGACAATTCATGCATTAAGTATCTTTATACAGTCCAGAATCGTATTATGTGTTTCTCGAGATAGTTGTAGATAGTGAGCAGACTGTGTTTTATCAAACTGAATTCTTGAATTCTTTGAAATCGCAAGGATTGTCAACACATAATTGGATACTTAATATTGAATCACCAATAGTACTAATGCGAAATATTGATCCACAAAAAGTATGCAATGGAACAGGAATTGGTGTGAAAAAACTCATGCCAAACGTAACAGAAGTGATAGTATTAACTGGCAAAACGAAAAGAAAAGATGATTTTATCCCACATATTCCTATGGTAGCCAGTATCATGCCATTCGATTTTAAGCAAGTGCCATTTCAGTGCGACTAGCATTCGTAATGATCGTAGTAAAATAAAGCTCAAAGATAGTCGCTCAAAGTTGCAGGCATTCACTTAAAAACTCCGTGTTTTTCACATTGTAAATAAATTGCGTAACTTGCTTTCGAGTAAGGACACCTAAACATATATACACCTTTATACAAAAGAGGGAAAAACGAATTGTATGCATATCAATGATACTTTCGTCATATTCCTAATGTAGTATGTGAATATACGTAAGCCCACTGAAAATAACACTATATTAATTCTAAAATAGTATCTTTCAAAATATTATTGACCGTGTCCAATAATGTGTTATTGCGAAATTATATCTGTGTAATCATGTTGCCAGTGTAGAATGTTAAGTGCTGTGGAAAGAACAGTCACTTCATTTCTATAACATGTCTTTCAGAATATTATTATTTATGTTGACTTCTTGCAAAATTATACTCTATCTGCAGTCTGTATATAAAGTAAAAGTAATATATTTAATATGTTCTGAATTTGTTAGATTTAATATCTCGAGTCATATTTAAAAAGCCCGGGTATGATATAAGCGGACGTACAGCTGTCAAGGGGTAAAAAATCTTCCAATATAAACTGAATTATATATGTATATATTGATTCTTTGGTACGACCGATAGACAGATAAATTTCGGCTCACGAAGACACCCCAACGGATTCACACTGGGAACAAGGGAATTCCCTAATTACCGTCAGCTCTCTGAAGTTCAAATGAAAGCACACGTAGACATAAAATTACGTGAAATATATGTCAGCACAGCTTCAGATCAATGTACAGATCTTATAATTATTTTATCTCTTCCTCAGTACAACGTCACATTTGTGGTGGGGAGGAAAGAAGACGGCAGAAAAATTATTTAATACGCTGACAGCCACGACTAAGATAAGGCACTTGAAATTTAGCGGTAACTGACTGGCAGAGATAAAATGTAAGATCCGTAGAACATTGAGTCAACACTAAGGGGGCGTATAGAGATCGAAGGGTGTGTTTTTGTTTTGCTGAACTTCAAGACAATGTTAACTCATTTAAAGGTTGTGTGACTGTAGCCTGTATATATTTTCGTTGGGTTTTACTTTGTTTATACTGTAGTTTGATTTTTCTATTATTTTATTTGTATTTCTGGCGGTGTGGAAGAGAAGGCCTAATGACCTTATCTACACCAGAATACATAAATAAACAAAACAAATAAATATATAAATTAAAAAAAAAATAAATGTGAAACACATGATGAAATGTTTTCCTCTCAGTGCCTGATCTACAACTGTTTTAAATTTAGTTAACTCTGGCAAGCATTTGGCTAAGGAGTTCATTAATTCATGTAAGTGGAGTTAAGTAAAGATTCATCTTTATGGACGAGGAAAGCTTAGTAAAGACAATTTGTTATGGTTGTCTATAGTTGGGTTTCCGAGATTTCTGAAAATTTAATAACCAGTTCAATTAAAAATAGAAGCAGAAAGGAAAACCCGCGCAACGCCGGGTACTTTCAGCTAGTATATATATATATATATATATATATATATATATATATATATATATATGATCCTATCTTTTAAAACAGAGTACTTTTTTGTTTTAACAATTTATTTGAGTGATGGACGTTCAGTTTGAGTACAATTAAAAATAGAGTTTATTAACAAATCATAGTCTAATCTAACCATTTTCTGTACGTCTGTTTATTGTTCTAAACATTTTTAATAGTCAAATATTAAATTTATAAGTCATAATTTAAAATAATTGTTATAACTTCGTTTCTTGTCTGGTATCTTTTTACCTTGTGGTGACAATGTTCATTTTTATTCTACCTACACTCTACAGCAGTAGTTCACAGCCTTTCTCGTTTCAAGAAACCCTTCAAATGTGTTGTAATGCCAGGCGAAAACCGTGTGGCTGACACATAATTGGGTTAATGAAGCTCAAAATATTGCTTGGATACTCTGGGAAAAGTTTATAATCCAAGCGTACATATCTGTTAACAAAAAAAAGGAAGTATTTCTCAATCTACCCTGACAGAGATTCAAAATTCTCGGAACTCAATTATTGTATAACTTTTTATCTTGCCATTTGAGTCTGAAGCTGAAGTAAGTGAGAAAGCATTTTAGGTACTTATTTTAAAATTATTTCCTTTAACATCAAGTTTATTTTTAAAATCTACAAGTTTGTCTATGGAAGTCAAACTTCTTTCCACGGGACATTGCATGCTGATGTTGAGCACCTTCATGTCTTCATAAACGTCTGAAAAACATAGACAGTAGAGATGAAAAAAACTAACTGCCGCTCTCGCTCGCTGTGTTCGTTGCATTTGTCTTTCGAGTCTCGTCTCGTAACTCTTGTGCGCTTCGAGTCTCGCTCATCATTCTCGAAATAGCATTTGGTCGACGTGGAAAGATTTCGTAACTTTGGATAACATACATAATTGAAATAAATAACATTAAAGATGTTTAATTGATACAAAAAGACAAAAGAAAGCAGTATCACAGTTATCAAAATGTTCTGGCTCTACTATCAGATATTACCTATGGTTAGGCCTATATAAATAAAACAAATTTCTGAAATAAATTTCTAACATAAAACATAGCATTTTTTTACTTGAGATTGCATACTTGATCTCAAACATACGAAAAAAAAATTCCAAGTCTTTTAATAAGGACCTAGTAATTAAATAAAGATTGAGAAACGGATTACTATACTGAAAGGTAGAGATGATATTTCAAATAGGCTACTTGATTCTTTATACATATATAACAGTTGCCAAAACAGATAAAAGTGCAGTCTGGTATAAACAACAGTGACAATTCAAGGCTGCTTGACGTTCGAGAGTTTATTACTCCCGAAGTCTCAATGTTTCTAACGTTTGATTATAAGCAGTCAACGACAGGCAATACTGTCGTGCGGGTTTTCGGCTTTGCGGGCGCTGTTTTACATTCTCGCTCGTTGTTCATCTCTAATACATACAGATTTTATGATCCAGGATTCATCTTGAAGAAAATTGCAGAAAGGTGTTTCATTGTGTTCTCTGAAGAAAATTAGGAACTCACCTCGAAATTCAATTAATATCCGAGTTAGCAGGCCTAACTGTCCTCTTGAGAACGATTCTATCATAACCTTTGGGATTTTGAATATGAAGATAACAAGTTGCCCTCCTCATATTTATTTCAACTCTTAGTAAAACAGAAGAATTCCATCATTTCTCCATTGCACCCAAATCCTGTAAATGATAAATTGAATTTTCACGGAAATCCAGTTGAGCATCACTGCTTTAGACAATCGTATAGCAAGACTGCAGTGGATTCAGCATGATGTCTATCGATTCTCCGTCTACAACAATACAACAGTTTAGGCCACATTAACAATGGACAAACGCTCATAAATGATAATTATTTTAGATTCTAACTTACGAATGTATCTTCCATGATAAGTCATGAAAGCAATTGGTTAAAATAAACAACTCGAAGCTTAAATAAAACAGCTATCTTAATCTTACTTACTTACAAATGGCTTTTAAGGAACCCGGAGGTTCATTGCCGCCCTCACATAAGCCCGCCATCGGTCCCTATCCTGAGCAAGATTAATCCAGTCCTTACCATCATATCCCACCTCCCTCAAATCCATTTTAATATTATCCTCCCATATACGTCTCGGCCTCCCCAAAGGTCTTTTCACCTCCGGTCTCACAACTAACACTCTATATGCATTTCTGGATTCGCCCATACGTGCTACATGCTCTGCCCATCTCAAACGTCTGGATTTAATATTCCTATTATGTATTATGTCAGGTGAAGAATACAATGCGTGCAGTTCTGCGTTGTGTAACTTTCTCCATTCTCCTGTAACTTCATCCCTCTTATCCCCAAACATTTTCCTAAGAACCTTATTCTCAAACACTCTTAGCCTCTGTTCCTCTCTCAAAGTGAGAGTCCTGTTTCACAACCATAAAGAACAACCGGTAATATAACTGTTTTATAAATTCTAACTTTCAGATTTTTTGAAAGCAGACTAGATGAAAAAAGCTTCTCAACCGAATAATAACAGGCATTTCCAATATTTATTCTGCGTTTAATTTCCTCCCGAGTGTCACTTATTTTTGTTACTGTTGCTCCAAGATATTTGAATTTTTTCACCTCTTCGAAAGATAAATCTCCAGTTTTTATATTTCCATTTCGTACAATATTCTGGTCACGAGACATAATCACATACTTTGTTTTTTTCGGGATTTACTTCCAAACCTATCCCTTTACTTGCTTCAAGTAAAATTTCCGTGTTTTCCCTAATCGTTTGTGAATTTTCTCCTAACATATTTACGTCATCCGCATAGATAAGAAGCTGATGTAACCCGTTCAATTCCAAACTCTGTCTGTTATCCTGGACTTTCCTAATGGCATATTCTAGAGCGAAGTTAAAAAGTAAAGGTGATAGTGCGTCTCCTTGCTTTAGCCCGCTATCTTATCTTAGTATAATAGAAAATAAACACTATGCAATAATTATTTGCACGATATCACTTGATCCACGTGTGTAGTATGTTTCCTGTGCAGATAATCACATAGAACCACACTTATTCGTTTCAAAATAATAATCCATAACAATATTACGTTCTCCAGATGCGTTTGTGCACCCCCGGCGGGGCGTTGTGCGGTGTTGAGCCAGCTCGGACGTGTGGCAGTAACTCGATTAGATCGCGAGTTCTCGCAAACAATCGCCGGCACCCTCCGCGTCCGTGACGCAATAATAGAGCTGTGAGCACGTGAAGAGCGAGACTGCATAAACAGCATCTGCAGTAATGGAGTTCGGTCTGCGGTCGCCCGAGCTGTCTTTGACCTACGCCGCATGCACTTAACTCTTTGAGTTACGATAATTCCATTCATCGATCTCTGATCTAATAAACTCCATTGACTCTACCTATTCTTGTATTTCAAGTCTCGTAAGCACTGATTAAGTATTCCTTCCTCACTTGCTCCCAAACATCATCATAATCATCTCCAGCATTACGATCATATGGGCGTAGACGGAGTTATGGGGGGGCATGGGGGGGGCACTGCCTCCCCAAACTTGTCTGAACTCTGTTTTTCTTTCATTAATGTTAGAAAATATTGAATTCAAAATATCCTTTTTGCTTTTGTTTATGATTAAGTTTCTGTGCTTAAATTAATGAATTAATGTCTTCAGATCATGTGTCTGGACTATAATATTTATTTTACATTTCTGAATATGTAAGAATTTCTATACCTCATGAGGAATGGAAGCACTGTAGGCTAATGTTTCTTTTGTAACAGCTGTAGGCCTACTCATGTATTAGAAGTCTGCAGGTGTTCAGGCCGCCACTTGGAGAAATATGAATAACATACTCCACAATAATGCAGAAAAAAGAAAAGTGATCCCGGTATAATGTGTAAACCTAAATACGAGATTAAATAAAATAATAATTAGAGTTAACAATATTCATATGATATCTTCAGGAAAGCTTGATATAAAAAAGTTTCTGTTAGCACTGTTACGTAGTTTTATTGATGTATATGTGTTTCTTTAGGAGAGAGAGAAAAAAAAGAAAGATTGTTTTAAATTACGCCCTATTATAATAAAATTTATAGCAGAACTACAGTTCAAGCCCTATACAATTCGGTCCGAAACATCATGGATATGGATGTAACATTGTAAGAAACATCCCCCCACCGAAAATACCTTCATTAAATGATCATATTCTGATATACTGTACTGAACCACGGTCAAGCTATAACGGGGGGAGGAGGTAAATGATAACCCCGTTATATGGGGATTCTATGGTTTTGCTTTGCCCCCCCCCCTCAAGGAAACGATTCTCTCTCCGCCTATCCATATAGGTCTATTTTTTTTTTTCGGGGATAGGCGATTGCAGCCCGCGGTCAGTTTTATACGTCAGTTGCGTCCCTATATTTTTTGGGTCATACGTCAGTTGCGTCCTTTCCCATTTTACAAACTTAGGACTGGTTGTAACATCACCAATTTAAACGTTACAGATTGATTAAAAATGTTGTTTGTGGCATCTTCACCATACAATGTTGGTAGTGTCATTTTTTACCGTAAAATGTATTAAAATTCATGAGTTGCATTTTCACCATAAATTAAAATCGTATTGGTTGAAACCTAAATGACAGATTCCGGATGAAATCCAATATTGCTATATGACCTTGCTGCCAAGCAATCATGTTCTTACGAATAAAATCTTTTTCTGAAGGGAAGAACGAGCCCTACTACGTTCATCTGAGAGAACTTTACGCTGTCCCCCAACTAGGTACAGGAGTAGTAAAAAAACCGGACCGACCCTTGTAGCTGATACAAAAGAATCCTGTGCTGTGTATTGTGTCAAACTGTGGTAATTTCAATATGGATAGTGAAGCCAGAGGTATGTACTGCTATTTAATGTAAAAATACGCAGTTATCTTTGCCGAATAGAGGTAGAAATGTAATATTGATGCCAGGAAAAAATAAAACTCTCAAAGTTTTTTCGTCTGTAAGTTTGAGGCACTGAAGGAAACAAAAGACTGTAAGAATCGAAAAAATGCAATAAACTTCATTGTTACAATTAATTATACAAGATGGATGTGTTTTGTGACTAGTAAAATTTGACTCTGTGACTCTGAAATCAGCTATAAGAGTCGGTCCGGTTTTTTTTTTTTGCCACTACTGTACATTTCCAATCCACACCAGCTGACTACACTAAGTTTCGCTGAGCATCCAGGTTTCGAGAAGGCAACCCTACTCATACCTAGATCAGCGCCTTCCGTGCGTCGCCAGCTACGGCATGGAGATCGGACGTAATTAGTAGGCCTATGTAAATGCCTAACGAGATGAAACGGATGTACCCCGAGAAAAATCCCAACTGTTGTCTTTAGCCACAAGTGTCACTGTCAATTTTTAATTAAAAATTCCAAGCCTGACCGGGACTCGAACCCGGACCATCTGCGTAACAGGCCGAAGGCCCAGGCCGCTCAACTGCCATACGGCTTATTTTTTCAAGGGTTGGACCCAAAACGAATCCAGGCACTCAGGCTTACATTAGTCCCTTGTGCACCCTACATATACAGTATATGCGATGATTGTCCAACAGCTGTCCCGCGTGACATTCGTGAATCCGATGCTGACAGGTGGAACATCGTGCTTCAGATCTGACAGGACCAGATCCCATCCCCAGACGAGTTCCTGATAACCTATGTCTAAGGCCTAGGACCCAGGACTCCAAGACCTTCTTATAGGCCTACCACCCTCTTTTAACTATAGCAAATGACAGATGAAATGAGGGATCGGTAGATAGTATTTGTGGAATGATAAGCGAGAAATGGGAGTAAGCTGCTTTGTCCATGACAAATTCCATAACGGGAATCGAACCCGGGCCGCCTGGATGGAAGTCCAGCGCACTAGCGCTTGAACCAGAAACGCGGTCCGCCACTTACAAGCAAACATTCCGATGAGGGCAGATACAAAAGTTAATTCTTTTTCTTTCACCATGTTAATAATGTCAAAAGAAGTGCTTGTACAAATTTTGGCCACTCGACCGCAATTACGAGGGCCGTAAAAGAATAAGTTCGCCAGGGGCCGTTAACAGAACGAAAACACAATTTCATTGGAAAAATTTATTGGAACAGACACAGCAATTGTTGAGCTATTTTTCAACATATTTCCCAACCCACCACATTTGTCATACCATGGGATCGACAGAGAGGTGCAGACGGCTGTCAAACGCTGGTTCCGATCCCAGGCGGCTGAACTACGATACAAGCATACAAAAATTGATCCCATGTTATGACAAATGTCTCAATTCCAGTGGGGGATATGTTGACAAGCAGCGCAACAATTGCTGTAACTGTTTCAATAAATCTTCCCATGCAATTGTGCTTTTTTCTCTAAACGGCCCCGGGGAAAATCACTTTCTGAACGGCCTCGTAACTGCGGTCGAGTGACCAACATTTTTATAAGCACTTCTTTTAACAATATTAGCATGGTGGAAGGAAAAAATTTAACTTTTTTATCTGTCCCCATCAAAATGTTTGCTTGTTAGCCAATGTAAGGTCAGCGTGTAGCCTAATACACAGTACAACATTTATTCTCTGTTCTGTCCATCCTTCATCATATTATGATAATGCAGAATTCCTGCACGAAAATATCATATGTACTTCGGTACATCATAGTAATATGATATGCGTAAGTAATCACTTAGAGATTCAAGATGGTGCTCATCCCATCGGATCCCGGCCACTTAGTCATGTCATTCGTAATGAGTGCACCTCTATACATAGTGCGTTGGACATTGTGCCACTGTCACATATTCTGTGACACAGTACATGAGGGTAGGCCACCAAAGGGAAAACTGAGAGATAGAACTTAAACTGAGGGGATTCGATCCGGCATCGGAGCTGGAATCCGGTGTGGCTTAGTCAGTGAATAAAACGTCAGCACGTAGAGCTGAAAATCCGGGTTCGAGTCCCGGTACCGGAGAGAATTTTTCTCTGTTCTATCCATCCTTCATCATATGAGAAATTCAGCTTTACTTCCCTCGTGGCAGAAAATACGTTAAGGATTTTGTTGTCCTTTAAAATACATCGCCCTCGTCCGGATTTAAACTTCCGAACCTCAAATCCAAAGACAAGTTGGTAATCGCAAGACAATCGAGGATGACTACAATGTCCAGGTGAATATCAATCTGAGAGTTTGAACAACCACCACAATCATCACCACGACAAGCAATAATAATAATAATAATAATAATAATAATAATAATAGAAAGATTAGGGATTTTAGATTATTCAAACAAAATAAAATTATCCATCTTCAATGGATACCCTCTCATTGCGGGGTTTATTTTAGCATAAAAGGACATCATAATTTTACAGAAACCGAATCAACACCCGAACACCCAAGACATGATACTGTAGCAATGTTTAGATTGTTAACAGGTCACGATTATTTGGCTGCACATCTTTATCAAATTGGAATCTTCAACTCTCAAAATTGCACCCTGTGTCGTGAAGATAATTCTACAATGAATAAGGATTAGAGCTAAGAGTCTTGGGTAAATAATACATTTATTGGCACTGTAAGGCCGGGTACACACGGGCGAGCCACGGCTGTAATGCAACAAGGATCGAACAGAATTCCGGACTTCGTTCGCTCGTTTGTACGCGATTTCAAGCACGCGCTGCGGCAAGGACGCGCACACCTCAAATGCCGCGTAGCGAACCGTTCCTTGTCGGTTTTCCTCGCGAACACAAAGGGATTCGTTGCCGCAGTGTGGACGGGTTCATTGCCGTTTGTCTCGTGAAGCGCGCACACCTCAAGCATGGAGTGGTCTGAAGTAGATTGGACCTCATTAAGCATATAAATTATGTTCGGTCTTATGGAATCCTGGTGATATTGACTATCATAATAAAAACAACGAAACGTGACAGTGGACACGCAAGATGAGGCAGGGCTCCAAAACGAGCGAAAAAGCAAGACGATCGTACAGAATTGCTAGCAACCGCCGTTGGAATTATACAAGCCATTGCTGGGAGATTAATTTCTTTTAATTGCTAAATATTTAACGAGGCTGTATCAACTACTAGGTTATTTAGCGTCGATGGAATTGGTAATGGTGAATTGGTATTTGGCGAGATGAGGCTGGCAATTCGTCATAGATTACTTGACGTTCGTCTTACGGTTGGGGAAAACGTCGGAGGAACCCAATCAGGTAATTAGTCCAAGCGGGAATCGAACTCATGTCCAAGCGCAACTCTGAATCAGCAAGCTACGCCGGTGGCTCCTGGGAGGTTAAAGACCACTGTTGAACAATGTGAAGTCAAATCATTTTGTGCTCTCCTTTCATCGAAAATTATGGCACATCGTGCGACTATTAGGAAAGGGATTCAGCAAGCTATTTATGACATTCTGGTGGAAGCAAAACGAAGCTTCTTTGAAATGCCAACTTACTATGGACAAGAACGTTTTCATTAATCTGCACCTTCATTAATTGATATGTTTTCTTCCCAAATGGATTATCCTAAACAACCTGCTCAACCAATTACTCCCTCAACTTCCTATGCTTCAGCTCTCGAACCACCAAAACGTTCTCCGACAAAGAGTCTTCTCAACCCGACCTTTGAATGACAAAATCTCCAATTCCATTCTAACTACACTACACCTTGTCACTTCCGGATTTAAACTAAACTCTCTTGGCTCTCTCCAACATCATCCAGCCAACACTCCATCCCCAGAATGTTCATCACAGTAGCTAGGCCTACTCCAATGATTCAAAACCACCACGTTTAATATCTTCTGTTTTTTCTTATTATTATTTTTAATGAATTGAATAACAATTTTTGTAGTAGGCTACATGTTGTATGTATTTTTCGTTTTTATGTTTTATTTTAAAATAATTTTCTTTCACTGATTTAAAATATTCGTTTTGACTGTAACCTATATACTTATGTAAATTAAAAACATCATTTGGGAATGAAATTTTGATTACTCGAAAAAGAAAATATTTGTAGTTTTATTATTATATTTCTTTATCATAATGCAACTTCGAAATAATATTCATTTTTCTCGGTGTGATATTTCGAATTTTTAAACTTTAGTTCTCTCAATGCTTCATTATTTATATTGTAATTAAAATACCCCCATTAAAGAAGCACATTATGTTGTTATTATGATCTAACTCATCTTAATATTTTCCTTTATTTTATTGCTGGGCAAACTTCTGAGAAAGCCTGTCCTGAAATTCGCAAAAGGTACTGAAGGCTTGTAAACGAATCCCCTGTCACCAAGAATCGTAAAGTCAGTGCGAACCTGGAATTTTGACATAATATACAGTCAACCAAAAATAGTGTTTTACATAATTTGTTAATTACACAATAACATTCTTCAAAGGATGAATTGAGTTTAGTACAATAAATATTGTCCTATCTTGATTTGAGATTGGTTCTCGCATGTTGGTGGCTGCTTTTTTAAAGTTTAGCCCAAATTTCATCAATAATTCTTCAAAATTGGTGGAGTTTTTATACTGGCCGCTGATTTCTTGAAATTTTATAGCACTCATCAAATTACTCCCTAGCCGCTTCTTGTACATCTCTATAGGTCTACGTTTGTTTCAGTTGAAAATGTATGCTATTGCTACCAAAGTGCAAATAGCAGTTTGCAAAGCTTCCTCGTTTTCCATGGTCGTGCATCGTAGGAACAGAATGAAACTATAATAGAAAGGTGTTCGAGGCTTGCGCTCTATGCGGTTCGTATCGTAAGCACCGCTTGCTCGAGAGTGCACAAGCCAAGTTACTGTCGCGACGCGCCCGTGTATACCCGGACTAATAGACACTCGTAATTGTGTTTTAAGATTATATTATTATTATTATTATTATTATTATTATTATTATCATTATTATTATTATTATTATTATTATTATTATTATTATTATTATTATTATTATTATTACATTTTAAATTTTGTTTCACATAAAAACATATTTTGAATTTTTAAATGTAAACACATATTTTAAAATATTCACATAAAAATAGGCTATAAAAATAAGTTTTCATCAAATAATTTTCGACAACAGCCTCTTTTCAGATTAATCATCACTCGAATGTTCAGCGCAGTTTCTGAGACGTGACAGCTGGCAACTGTTTCTCGGAATTGTCTATCTGTGGACCTGTGGAACTGCAGTCTGCTCTCTCACCACAAGTGATAAGAGCTGTCACCACTTAAAAACTGTACTGTAACTAACACACATAAACACTGATGTGTCATTTAGGAGTGCCTTGTACGTTATCATAACGCTGATTTAGGAAGCAATTATAACTTCATAAACATCAGCGCCTCTGTTTTCGTTTCTAATCATAAACATGTCTCTAGGGGGTGCATGTTGTTCCTCAATGGCCAGAGTGCTCTTTATCCCAGTACAACGCAATATTCCGCGATAATCGTGATGGACAACTTGAGGATGAATCTCATTGTGTACTGTAATTCTTCAGCAATTGGCGAGACAGCATAATTTATATTGGTGAGAAATGCATATTGTTTATATTCACATAAAATAATTGAAACATTTAAATATTTTTATTTTTGCCACATATTTTTCCGATTTTTAGCACATAAAATAAATATTTTCCCGACTTTTAGCGCCTAAATATCCGAGCCCTAATAAGGATCACCTTTCGAATTGTTTAGCTCTCAAGACTCACCCACAAGCATAGGCGGAGTTATGGGTGGGCATGGGGGAGCACTGCCCCCCCCCAAACTTGTCTCAACTCTTGTTTTTCTATTAACATTAGAAAATATTGAATGCAAAAGACTTTTCTTGTTTTCGTTTATGATTAAGTTTCTGTGCTTAAATTGACGAATTAATGTCTTCAGATCATGTGTTTAGACTACTGGGTATTCATTTCAAAGTGTGTCATGACGTCACTGTTGTGAGTCAGCGATTTGAAGCGAGTTTCAGCTTTTATGCCAGAGAAGTTGCCTATTATTCAAGGCGTTCAACCTGAACTTGAGAACGTGTAGCAACAGATGGCGGCCTGTACGGTCTGTGTGCTACCATAACCTCTTTCGAACTGTGTTTTGCGCAGGCAAGTTGTACGCAGGGTATTTGTTATCATTGGTTGCGTAAGGCAACATTCCACAATACAAATCAAATGCTTCGTGTCCATGTTGACCGTCCAAGTTAACGTCAACAAATACGTAGGTAATCGTCTTAACCCTCTCCCCATATCCCGACAGTAGAAAAGACTCACCTCGGTACGTGTTTTCAAACAGTTCACATTCCTGCCACTACCGCCGTTACCGTACGTATAGGTACGTACTCTTCAGAAGGAACGCCATACTTGCCAGGCAACTTCTCTGGCACATAGGTAATACGCCTCTGCGGAAGTGTAGGAAGATTGAATTCTCTAGGATCATCGGCTAGCCACATGACGGCATACAGCGAGCCATGACACACTTTGAAATGAACACGCAGTATAATATTTATTTTAAATTTCTGAATATGTAAGAATTTCTATACCTCGTTTGAGGAATGGAAGCACTATAATGTTTCTTTTGTAACAGCCTGTACTCCTGTGTTAGAAGTCTGCAGCGGCTGTCTACTGAATTAGGTGTTAGTGAAAAGAAAAACCATAGTCCCATGTTAAAAGAGTGAAAATTTTCAGTAGTTTTCATAAAACAACCATAGTTCAAAGATTTTTTTCTGAAAACAGACATTTTCCAGGAAGATGTTACGATGGTAGCATTTACAAATAATATCCCATTCATAAACAAAAGCAAGACAAGTCTTTTGAATTCAATATTTTGTAATGTTACTAGAAAAAAAAAAGAGTTCAGACAAATTTTTGGGGGGGGGGGCAGTGCCCCCACATACCCTCCCATAACTTTGCCTATGGTTATACCCTATTATAATTTGTAGTAGACCTACAACTCGGTCCGAAACATTGTGGATATGGATGTAACACTGTAAGAAACATGCACCCCAAAAATACTTTCGTTAAATGATCGTATTCCGATATACTTATCACGGTCAAGCTATAACGGCGGAGGAAGTAAATGATATCCCCTGTAACCTCGTTATATCGGGATTCTATGGTTTTGCTTTGCTCTCCTAAGGAAACGGTTCTCTCTCCACCTACGCCCACAAGAACGCTGACTGGACATTATTTGGAAGCAGGAAACAATGGAAACAAGCATTTGAACATTAGATTACTACTGCTACTACTATAATAATAATAATAATAATAATAATAATAATAATAATAATATGTAAAAGTAATATGAAATTGAAAAAAACATTGTCCTTATAAAGACTTTAGGTCTATTTGTTATCTTATCTTCAAAGCCACTAAAGGCAGACACTGAAGGGGTAGGAATGAAATCCAGGATATAGCGAGGAAGTCCGTGCACTGTAATCGCACCTCCGCCTGGGCTGTGGGAACGGTGCCCCAGTCGCCGCCCCCTCATTTCCATAGCTAATGAACAATCACATAAGCCGCGGGTTTATGAAATCCCGCAGCTTTTATCTGTTGTGGGCGGGGTTGGCCGGCGCCAGATCCAGTATAAAACGACGGAGCAGATGTAAAACGCCGCAGGGAGTATCTCTAATTGCCAGATATCAGACACAGATGCCCGCCCCCCGCGCTCGATTATCCGCAAAACATTCGCTAACTAACTGGTATTTTTATTGCAGTTGGTGCCTGATAGATAGCGGCGCAGAAACGTTTAATCAAGAATTTTTCTTCTTCTTCTTCTTCTTCTTCTTCTTCTTCTTCTTCTTCTATTTTTCTCCACGTCTAACTTCTCAATCTCACTTTATTTTTTTCATCTTCTGCTCCTATTTTTCATCCACTTCCAAATTATTCCGTATTATTATTATTATTATTATTATTATCATCATCATCTTCTTCACTATCATCATCTTTCAGGCCTACTTACTTACTTTCCTCCACCTCAAACCGCTTCTCTTCTATTTTATCTCTTCATTTTTTCCTTCTATTTTTCTCCATCTCCAACAACTTCCCCAGTATCTTAATAATCTACCTCTTTCCCGTCTTCTTCATTCTCGTCCTCTTTTTATTTTTTGGCTGATTGCTGACATGTTGACATCTTGGCCTACAGGTAAGTAAATGCATTTTCTTTGTAGGCCTATAGGTCTGGCAGTAGGCCTATATAGCAGTGTCCCTACCCTGATAGCCTATATCAGATTGACCATTCCCCTGTTATGAAATGGCAATATAAAATGGGAACAATACAGCCTACACAAGGATTATAACGTGACTTCTTTTGCAGTCGCTAGATGGCAGAATAGTGAAACTGCTGAAAGTGGTTGTCTTGAAAGTCCATTAGGCTGAACAATCTGTTATACGTGAACAGGGGTCCCTATTAGAGGACGATCAGCAAGAATGGCAGGCAACACAGAAATTAATTTTGACGCATCCGGTAAAATTCGCTCTCCTTCAGGAACAAGGTTTTAATAATAATAATAATAATAATAATAATAATAATAATAATAATAATAATAATAATAATAATAATAATTTTTATTACACGTGAATATTTACAAATTTAGGCATTTTTATTTGTGCTACAGGTCTGCCTCGGGACCTCACGTAGTGAAAGTGATTGTGGAGTAGACTTACTGGTGAAATCATGATGATGGTAAAGGAAGACGGGAGAACCTAAAGAAAACCCCTTCGCCCGCTTTGTTCACAATTTGCTTAATGACGCAGACGAATATCGAACCCCGGTCGCTACACCTATATGACAATCTTCTCAGGACAATGCAACTACCTTTCCGAAGTAAGCCATGCGAAGGACTTTTATCATCCTAACAACTCATTGTCCTCGTACCGGTTTGAAATTACGTACATGCTTCGCATCATAGGGCCTTCTGTTAACCACGGTAGACTAACCACTACATCACCGACATCTCCTCTCCTCCTGTTCTTCCATCTTCTACTCATCCATATCTTTTTCCTCCTTTCCCTTCCTCCTTTTCCTTTTATCCCATTTTATTTTCTCCTTCTCTATTTTATTCTTCATTGTCATCACCGCTTCTGCCTTCCTTCACTTTCTTACTTCTCCTTTCAAAATCTATAATCTATCCTCCTCATCTTCTTTCTTGTATAGTTTTCTCAGATTCTAGAGATTTGCATAGGTTACGGTCCACGGAATGTTTTGCTCAGAGTATCATAGTGCCGATGCCTTAAAAGTATAGTATAACGTAGTAGCAGTATTCACTAGGCCTGCAGGCAAGTTCTGAAATTGCAGGAAATACTCTCAGTTGAAGTTATCATCATTGTAACGGAAACAGTATTCTGTTTACCTCTCGATTTCTCGCGATGTAAACATTACGTTAAGCTCGGCAATATAGAGAGGAGCAGGTTGAGGACTACGTGTTTCAAAGATGTCCGCCAACCAGCTATATCGGCAAAAATGAGAAATATATAAACACAACAGAATACTTGAAGGAGAGGCTCCACCAATATCATGGCAAAAAGCTATCATCATCCCAATCTTCAAGAAAGGCAACATCAAAGATTGCACAAACTACAGAGGAATCAGTCTCCTAAATAGTGGATATACCAAATTTTCTCAAGAATAATAACTCTTAAGTTGGAAGCTCACTACAAAACTCTTATTGGTGAACAACAAAAGGTTTTCGAAAAGGCAGATCTTGCGCAGATGGATATTTTACTTTGAAGATTTTGATCGAAAGACATTAGGGAATTTAATAAAGAAACTCATTTGGCTTTTATTGATTACGAAAAAGCTTTCGACCGTGTTGAGAGAAATGAGCTCTTTCAAATTTTGGCAGATGATTCAGTCCCAAACGCAATTATAAGAACAATTCACAATATTATCAAAATTACTATCAGATCAGAACATACCGAATAGAGACCGATAAACTGTGGAGTTCGTCAAGGATGCCCCCTCCCACCACTTTTATTCAATATATACATCAACTGCATCATCAGACATTGGCGACTAACAATTCATGGAAACAGCCCGCTCTTCCGAAATTGTACTCTAGATACATTATTATATGCAGACGATCAGGTTCTTTTTGCTACAAATGAAGACGAGTTGCAATATTCAATATATCACCTGAATATAATAGCACAAAATTTCAATATGAAAATTCCCCAATCAAAACAAAAATTATGACGTTCCAAGGTAAACAGTCAGTTAGGAGTAAAATTTGCATTGGAACCCATACGTTTGAACAGGTAAACTCATTTAAATATTTAGGTAATAATTTGACATATTTACCTGTTACTGGTAAAATCTATCTATGGATGCATATTTCCTAAATATTGAGCTTCGTGACTATAACTAGACTGTGGTAATACTCTTTCGTCTTTAACATCAGAAGTTTTTCTTAATTCTCGCATCTTCTGTGTATCCTATTTTTCTTCTGCTGTTATCTGTATACAGCTTTTTAGATGAGTCCAGTACTCATTACTATTCTCAGGTGTGGATTCTAATGTAGCGGCTTTCTCTTGAAAATTTGCTTCGAATTTTCTTCTGTCATCTTCATTCTTCCATTTTTCCATGTTCAATTTCTTCGTAGGTACTTGTCTTCCTCCTATTTTCTTCAGACGAATATCTACTTCGCCTATCAGGACATGATCTGAGTTCATATCTGCTCCTGGTAAAGTCTTCGCATTTTTTAAGCAATTTCAGAATTTTGTCTGTACCAGTATATAATCTATCTGCTATCTGTTTTCGTCCCTTGGGCATATCCTTGTGTATCTTCTTCGTTTATGTTATTGTAATAATGTATTTCCAACAATCATTGCATTTCTTTTACATACATTTACCAAAGATCCTCTTGTCATTTCTTCTTCTCAATCCATATTTTCCAACTGTTCTTCCCTCTTGTCCATCTCCTACAACTGCACTCCAGTCGCCCATTATATATATATATATATATATATATATATATATAATAAAATAAGAATAATGGATGACGAAAAACTGGAAGGATAACACTTGCACCTACAGTCAGACATTTCGCATAGGCACTTTCTATGTGTAAATTCTAGACAATTTAACGAGTTACAAAGGCATGTGGGTCTACAGTAGTTTTATGACACAAGTTTTTTTTTTTTAGAAAGCTTGAAAAATTTTCGCAGCAAAAGATATAACTGCAAGTGTCAAAAAGTTGTTTGCCATCTATAGTATTGGTACTTACCAGAATAATAAATTGAGAAGGCACCAGTGGCAAAGCTAGGTGTAAATACAGGGTAGGCTGAAAAAATCTGCTTACCTTTTATCTTTTATAGAGCAGATGTTTATCGGCTTTTCTATCCAATTTTTTTTTTGACACAGACCCCACACGAAGATGACCACTCATTTCCACCCCCAAACAGAATAGGCTACAGGTAAAACAATATAACTTATTTGTCTCAGAGCACCCTCTTGGTCAAGAATATTTCTTATACCATGATAACTGAAAATTTCTATGTTGTTTTTCTCCACATGATTTTTTAATATGTAGGCCTAAATTTGGTGTTGATCTCCTATCTTTGTAGGCACATATTGTTTCATACGTCCAACTTGAAAACGGTTTCTCTTTTAATTCTACAAAATTCAATGTTCGTAATATAGCCATTTTTGTTCTCTCAGTTACATCATTTTATACGACAATTCAGACAAATACAATTTTTATTAATTATTTATGTACTGGTGAAATTATTGCACATGTTCTGACGAAGGTACTAACATAGTGTATTTTACCATGAAGCTGGGTAGCCTATATGAGTCATTCCACGTCAAATCGCACAAAATTATACAAATTTTGACCTTCATATTTCTGATTGCGTTTATATTTTTTTTTACCAACTCTATGGGTCTAATAAACCAACAAGTGTATTTTTATTTCCTCCTAAGTCCACATGTTTTTAAAATATTACATGTTAAAATTCGTTAAAAATGTCGCACAATGCAACATTTAAAGCGTCACATTTCTGACGATATTGATGTTAATAATTTTTTGAAAAATGCATTTGAAAGCTTAAAGTACTATCTTTTATTAAATATTTACTAACTAATTTTAATATAATTATTACAAATATTTTTTTATAATTCAGTTTTTAAAAGTTATATATCAACGTGAAATAGCCCTATTAAAAATCTAAAAAAATTCTTACTAGGTGCACTGAAGTATTCTTAATAATTCCAGAAAAAATGAGAATGGGATCTCCAATAGTTTAATGGAAATTTAATTACTTACGACACAATGTGTAGCGGTAGGTGCAACAGCAGTGGACAGGAAGCGTTAAAGCGCGCTGGGAGGTTTATCGGCGCTGGATAATTGACTGAACGTTGCAACACTACACCCAGTACGGATCAAGTCACTCGAGGAAACGCTGCTAATTTATTTATTATGATATCTTCAAATATTTGTACATTATGCTTTTTAAATGTTTCTTTTCATTCACACTTTAAATTTTCATTTGCCTACCTTCTTTCTTGAAAAAAAAATTGTTTTACTAAATCTTCAGTTTTTGACAACGGAATGAAAGAATGTAATTTTAATGTACCAGTTATTGGTTTTAGATTATGGTATCTGGCCTGCAAATTTTCAGTGTGGTTTTTGTGCTTATTCAATGGACAAAATATAAATGACAAGTTAGAAATGTTTTTTGTGACCAAGCAAACAGTTTTTTTTTTTTTTTTTTTTGATGTTGTTATAGGATCTTGTATAGGCTGGCTCTCGTGGCAAGTCTTTCAACAGTTTCTCCAATGCCATCACATGGACCTTTACTATGCGACGTTGCAAAGAAGTGTCATTCAGCACTAATTCCATAATCGTCTTCATACAAGCAATTATTTTTATTTATTTTTTTTTTTTTTTGTGAACTTGATCCATTGGAAAAGTAGATGATTTTTTTCATATCGTTGAATTCTTGCTTTAATAAATTGATTGCTTCGGATTGAAAAAAGTGAAAGGGATCGGTGTCATGTTTCATGGTTTCTGAGATGACAATACTTTTGTGACGAATTTCTGTATCTCCTTTGAAATATACTACGAAAGGATGTATTGTGGCTTGGCATATGTTCCAATGCACACCTTGTATTGAATCTTGTATTAAAAATGTAAAATTTTCAGAAGTCTGCAATAACTATGTAATTTTCAGGTTGTACATTTCTTTGCATTCCGTCAAAAATAAATATGGCTGACTTTTGAAGGGATGACGATGCATCTTCTACATGAAAAACTTTACATGCTAGGGAGCCTTTTACTTTTTGAAACTTTTCACAGGGGTATCGTTTTGTTGTAGCTTTCTTTTCTTGATAGGGAATTCTATTGACATCAAACTCTTGTTTAATTCCTCAATATTAGTGATTTCTAGCACTGTCTCTATAGAACTGCTAGAAGAAGAACTGGGATAATCACTTTCTTTGTCCGCACTTTCATTTGATTCATGTTTATTAATATCACAAGAACTAGCGGCTTCATATATAATTTCACCTGACCTGACATTGAGACAATGAACACGTGCTGTGCTGATCATACTAATTGTACTATTCCTTTAGTTGTGAGATTATATTCGTATATATTAATTCTTTTTTTTTTCCTTTTAACTTAATATACTTGTATACTAGAATGTATTTTTCTGTTTCTGTTCTGTTTGTGATTATGTATTCAGTCTCTTTTTTTTTATTACATATAAATTATTTTATTATTGTTATTTCAAAGTTAATACTGATTGTGTATATGTATTCAATCTCTTTTTTCTACTTAATTATGTTTATTATTATTTCTAAGTTCATATTTGTATACCGGTATGTGTATGTGATTTGATCCTGGTTGAGTGGAAGAAGAGGCCTGATGGCCTTAACTCTGCCAGGGAAAATAAAACTATTATTATTATTATTATTATTATTATTATTATTATCCGGAAATTGATTGATTTTACGGAACAAATCACATATTTGCACATTCAAAGACTCCTTTAAATTGAGCTTTATCATTTAGTCTTAGTGTACTTTTCTTTTTAAAAGCGTGATTAGTAAGGTAAATGGATTTAAACACTTGTTATATATTACGCGACCTTTTACCATCACTCATGTTGTATAGAAGTCACGTCACTCCGTGAAATTCAAACCCAAACTTATTATTTTTCTCTTCTATATTTTGTCTCCTGCCATCTGTTTACTGCCATAAAGTTTACTGCCTTACCCAGCCTTGCTATCATCAAACACTTCGCTATATTACAGTATAAACATATAGCACTGTGAAGGGCTTCCCCTCTTAGCTGAGCTGACAATAATAAAATAACTTTATATAAGATATTTACTGTTCTTAAGGTATTAATCATTTGATGATTAGTATGGTGACATCAGATGCAACGGGGGATTTTGTAAAACTTTCCCCAGCAAGCCTTCTAGCCTATGGCTGCAAGCAGCTCATTGGCTGGGCATCGCGAGCGCGTGCATGCCTCCGGAAAATAAATTGTTACAAATATATGGATGCCGATCCCATATTTATAAATGCAGTAGTTTACAGATAATACATCAGCGAACAAGTCTATATATATATATATATATATATATATTTTTTTTTTTTTCAGATTTTTAACTTGGCTATTTAATATAGTAATTTTGCTTTGAAAAAGAAATGATTAAAAAAATAGGCGAAATTTTAAATTTATTTGTGATAGACCTAAAGTAATAAAAAATGTTGTATTTAGTCTTTCAAATGCGCCAAACCGCAAATCTCAATTATATGTAGACACAGAGTTCCAAGTGAGTTTATGTAACAGTGCGCGTATAATTTGCGTAACTTCAAATAGTCATAACTACACAAATAATTAATAATTGTGAAAATAAAACAATACGGGTCTCCTTATTTGATGTCTGGAATTCATGAAAAAAAATTCGACCATTTACGAGAAGGTCGTGTTTTATTGCTGTGCGATTTGACGTGGAATGACTCATATACTGAAATGTCAATAATAATTGATGTTAAAGATAAACAAAGTCTAAATTGAGGGAGAGTTTGTAGGATTCAATTATACATTTATAAATTTTGTTTATGATTACCATTGTCGTAATAAAATGTTCAAGTAGTCATCTTCGTATGTGCCTATATCTCATTTTCCCCTGTTTATATGTATTATATATATATATATATATATATATATATATATATATATATATATATATATATATACACATATACATATATCCTTCTAATTTATCCACTACTATTCTACTTCCCTTCTCTTACTCTCAGTTCACTTAAAAACCATTCGTACCTTCAACTTCATTTCCTACTTACTCATAGCTAACTTAATACTTTCTTCTTGTAAATAACAATACATAATATAACTTATTTAATATATATATATATATATATAAAACCTAACCCTTGTTGATTATTTCACTAAAAACTTGAACTATTATTATATTTGCAGCCTAAACACTTCTTACACAACACATAGCGCTCATACCCTAGCAACTTGGTTTCACTTTATTTATAACATTCCTGTATTTAACACTGATAAAGGTATAACAGTTCACTTCCATTTATCCATTACATAGCTGAACCTGCTATTATTTCAACCCACTGATACATCATTTCCTCAGATTATAGAGTCTTTTCTCCACTATTGCCCCCTCTTTTCACACTCCTGGCCCGCTTTACACTCTCAATACTTCCCTTTCTATTCTCCACACTTATTTCACTTTCTCATTCACCAGTCTCTTCTTTCGTCGGTTCAGCATTCTTCTCTCTCCCTTTCTGCCTTTCTCCAGCTCTGTTGTCATCTGATACTTTGCTTGTTTCGCTGGCTTGGCCTTGAAGTGACGTCATTACTGGTCGTCTACTAGATGGTGCAGCCGCTGCCTTAGGGTTCATCGCCTGAGTGGAATTTGCTGACGATGAATTCTTTTGACATTCTTCCCTCCTAATCTCCTGAGTCCCTGCTCTCATGTCTTCCGCAATTTTACCTTGTCTATTTCTTCCACTATTATTAACTATCTTTCTAAATCTCTTTTATCTCTATTCTTTTACTTTCAACAATATTCTCTCCATTTTCCAACGCATTCAAGTTTTCCAAACAAAATTCAACATCAAATAACTCCCCGGTAATTTTCAATTTGTCTTTAATTAATTTTATTTTCGTCTGTTTTACAGACTCACTTTTTGGTGAATGTGTGAGCTGGCATTATCACGAATGCGTCAGTTGAACAAATCTTCATACAAGAACACCTCATTGGTGATTATTACCTCTACTTTCTCCAGAAAACGACTCAACTCTTGCATAAGGATGTAACTCTGATGCTAAGACTACACATATGGTGCCAACACAATGGTTGTGTCGCACATTTCCACATTAACAGTCGTAATTTCCTGGATGGCACATCTTAAAGCTGAGTGTCAGAACAGACAAGACATATATGTTGCGAGTAAAAAGAAATCATTATAATCAATATCTAGTTCAGTGTCATTGTACACTGAAGCAAAGCCACTGAAGCATGTATTTCAATCAAAGTACTGAAATCGAATTTTTTCCTTATACTGGTACTGTATTCATATAAACAAGAATAACTTAAGACTATTATATAAAATACACTGTAAATGGAGGAAATAAGTTCATTATGAAAATATTTATTTTTTATATATTTTATTTTAACAAACGAAATATACTGTTTCAGCGATTTTTGTTAATTAAAAATACCTGACAAACACTGCAAATATTAATACTATCTGCTCCAATCCAGCACAACAGAGCAGCATTATCACAAGTCTCTGACATTCATGTCTCAGTTATCAGGGTGACCAGACCAGAATGGAGCGAAGTGCTGTTTAATTTATAATAGATACTTTTCATTCGGTTGGCTATGGACACATTAGATGGGTTCGATTCCTGATAGAAGTAAGGGATTCTTTCTCTGTATCACAACCTCTTGAATGGCTCAGATCCACTTAGACCGACAGCTAGCTCACTCCTAGTGCAAAGGTTACAGAAGCAGGAAGATGTACCTTTTATGGCCTCTGTACATGGAAACGTTCTCTTAGCTGAATAATTTCGAGGGAAAAATTGTTCCGGGGCCGGGTATCGAACCCGGGACCTTTGGTTAAACGTACCAACGCTCTACCAACTGAGCTACCTGGGAACTCTAACCGACACCGATCCAATTTTTCCCTCTATATCCACAGACCTCAAAGTGGGCTGACAACCGTCAAGCAACCAACATTGAGTGCACACTAACTCTGTGTGACCTAAATTGTGGTTTTCTGTTAACGAACAGTGACGTATATTACGCAAATAAAGCTTTCAAGTATAACTCCCTGTGAAGTTGATCTGAATAATTTCGAGGGAAAAATTGTTCCGTGGCCGGGTATCGCACCCGGGAAAAATTGGATCGGTGCTGGTTAGAGTTCCTGGGTAGCTCAGTTGGTAGAGCGTTGGTACGTTTAACCAAAAGTCCCGGGTTCGATACCCAGCCCCGGAACAATTTTTCCCTCGAAATTATTCACATCAACTTCACAGGGAGTTATACCTGAAAGCTTGATTTGCGTTCTCTTAGCTGTTTCACTCTGACATGCATAGCCTAATCAAAATTTCATATTTGGAATGAAATTCAACGCCCATTTCAGTATGTCTTTCAAACATAATACTGCAGTCCAAAAAATTAAAATGCTTTGGTTTTCTGTATTATTTCATTGTAATGCTACATATTATCAGACATCATCTAAAACTATTTTTGGGGATGATATAATACAGCTGTAATCTGTAACAATGTTAATTCATAAACGATTTTAGTCAGCAAAATGTTAGTAGTCAAATAAAATCATAAATCATTTATGTAGTGCCATTCAGATAAAGTAGAAAAAAATACAAAACACAGAACCAAAACTAAGTTTCTGGAGAAGACAAACAATGCAGACAGTAAGTATGAGACTGATAAACATTAGAATAAACAAGAAAAAAATATGGAAGCAGTTAAAAGTTTAAATAATTACAGAATATAAGAATTTATGATAACTTCATGTTAACAGAATGAATAATGAAAGATTTACTTAATACTGAATTACAGGTTTTAAAAAATCAGAGAAATAGACCAATCAAGAGAGTTAATAAATTTTAAAAATACATTCAGAATAGTACATTATGCAACGAGCCTATAATGGTAGTAATTAAGACGCGAGTATGTTTGTTTATAAAACGAGCGCGAGTTTCATAATTTTCATACGAGCATCTCAATTACCATTATAGGTAAGTTTCATACGACTTTTTATGCTCGACCATATTTCTAACTTGAAATTATTCATAAGTATTCATGTTATGGTTATTTAAGTGAGGAGCAGAACTGACCTTCTAAATTGTGAGATGTGCGCAGACGCGAAAGTATTGATTTTTTCCGAGGAACGAATGTCACTGACCTTGATATAATCTAGAGAATAATATGAACATTAGTCTTGATATAACCTGGAAATTGATTTAAAATTGAAAAACGAGATGACAAATTGAATTTATTTGAATATTATTTACAATTAACGCTAATTTTTATAGTAACAGAACATAACCTTTTGCGACAGTATTGGATTTCCAGCCTCCGTAACTTTTCGCTAGTTGTCTTTCGATTGCATATCTGAGAATAATCGATACTTGCGCTTTTATAATGGTACAATGGTGATTTCTCATTGGCTGAACAACTGAACTATAATGAATAGGTGTACTTTAATGAGGTGCATTAAAGGGCTACTACCAGGTGCATAATTACTACATTTCGGCATGGTCGAGCATAAAAGCTTTAACACTACAGAGATCTTCATTATAACAATTTGGAAAGATGCAATGCAGTTTATAGCTTAAGGGTCAGAATCTTCCAAATAGACTAAAATACCACCAAATTCTTTGAGTTTCAAGAGGTATAAAAGCAATTCGCCAGTATGTGGAAAAAAAAGTACAGATTTATGATGCTATATTTTGGAAATAACAGAATGTCTTCATGCCAGTCAAGATGGAGATTAAACTGTTCAACTGAAATGTAATTCACTAATCACAACAGGAATACTGCAAACTGTAGCAATACAAAAATTATGGATAAAAATAAAATGTAATTTTAACTTATAATGTATTATTACCAGTATCAGCATTAGCATTGTTACTCTCCATAAAGCAAATGAAATCTAAATTATAATACAATAGAGCATCGATTATCCGAAACAATTGGGGACGGGAGTGTTCGGGTAACTGATTTTTCGGATAACCGATCATTTACGAAAACAAATTGTACCGGTGTCATAGGAACAGTATGAAACAATGAAACACTGTTATTAAACACAAAACTGTACACATTATATATTTTGTAATACACATCTTACAAATAACACAGAGAACTGATTAGCCTAGACTGACAAGTTCAAAATGGCCATTAAAATAGGCCTACAGTTAAGGAAAGAAGTCCACATTTTTTTTCTTCAGAGCTGAGACTCGTTTTTTGCAGCCAAATCTCGCAAACAAGGCCAACAGAATTTCTACATGGCGTATGTGCAAATTTGAATTTGCCGACTGGAATGTTTTCAGTTAACCAATATTTTGGTTGATCGGTATTCAGATAATCAATGCTCTACTGTAGCAACTCTGATGTCATATGACATAAATTAGACGTAATAATCAATTGGTATTTTCTCATTATGTCATATCAGAAGACTCAGCAGAAATGATCTCTCTACTCATTCCATGAGAAACCTTTGTTATGTGATTCAATCAAATTGATCTCCTAGGAAAGGAGTTTTCCTGCTACTTTCCACATAGCTGATGAGGACAACTGTGAACTATGGAGAAATAGTAAAACAATGGAAGAGAAAAGTACTTCAAGAACACAAACTCTGGTCACCCTGTTCTAATTCATCTACTGATTAAAAAAAAAAAGTTTAAAATAAGTTTTTGTGATTGGAGCAGATTAACAAGGCAGTCAACTGTCATACACACAGTTTGAACTTGTACAATCATTAGAGACTTGTGCACATCATTACAATCTTCATATCCCATATTTATTTGCGTATTAAATGAGATCCCTGCAAAGTAAAATAATGGTCTCATTAACAAAAGCGTTAATATGAATTGCAGCTTAAGAGGGATCACAACGAGTTTTGGCACAATGATATTCTGATTAACACACTAAACTAAATGAAAATTACAACTTACATGCTTCAACTTTTCACTACTTAAAATTCATTTAATAACAGCTTTATCACGGAAATCCCGTAATTGTTAGGTCCAGTACCGTGAGGGAGCTCCAGGAAAAAATTAATGGTCAGCTATTTGTTGCCAATAAAAGTCACTGTTTTGCAGACAGACGTCGTCACTTGAATGAAGCTGCAGATACCATTAACGGACAAAATAGGAAACAAATATAGAAAATTATGAGAGTAGCAAAATAAATTAATGAGCTGCAGTGTGTGCCAGGCTGAATATCATCACCATCATCATCATCATCATCATCATCATCATCATCCTCATCATCATCGTCATCGTCATCGTCGCGTCATCGTCATCATCCACCAGATCACGTGTAAACTTCTGGTAATCTTTGCAGATATTCTAGGCAGGTTTTCAGGAACGTCAACCCATTTGGGCTGAATAGCAGATAACCTAAAAAATACTGCATTCCAGTTCCTTATCAAAACTACCAGATACTGTACTTGCAATATAATTAAATCTACAAAGCTTCACTATTATCATCATAATCATCATGTCTATTTCATCAATGGTTCAACAGTGTGCATCCTACAGTTCTTGGCTCACAAACTTATTTCAGTTGCATAGTCAAAACTGGTCGAGTGAGTAAGAATTGTATTAATTTCAATCCTAGAAACTTCGTAAGAAAGTCTTAGTTCTATTTTATATCAGTCATAATGGAGCTGAAGTCAATTCTCGAGGTTATGTTAAGAGAATAGTCTAGAAATGTTCTGTAGAAAAGAGTGGAGTAACAGCAGGTCGACAAGAGCCTACTGAGTTTTCCTTTTCCTTTCTGACGTCGAGAGATTATTGCCTGCTGCAGAATCTACTTCTGAAAAACCTAGTTTCATTTCAGGGTTCACTGCCCATAAACCAACACTTCTCAAACTATTAACCATGAACCATTAATTTTGACTGATGTAGATATGCACATTACATCAATTCACGGTCTATGATGATACACAGCATTCTTACATTTTTTTAAAGCACTCCTTACTTTCAGAAAGTAAGAGAAACCCTACCCTAGATTATGTGAACATCTCTTGCAACAAAACCAATGTATTGGAAATGGAAGAAATAAAGCCAAGAAGAGAAAGTGAGGTTATTAATGACCAATTCATCATTAAAAGTAAATTTCATGTAAAATATGTGTGAGTGTGGAGTACATAAATGAATAATGATTTTTTTTTAATTTTTGAAAAAAAAAAAAAATTTCCAAATATTTTTGGAGAAGTATGTCACTAAAGAACAATAAAAATTCCATAATAAGATTCTAAAACCAGTGCTATTCTCTGCAAATGGGATATGGGTTTTATGAGAAAAAAAAATAAATAAAAATACAGATTCCATGAATTAGATTCCTGGAACTAGTTATAAGAACAAGAACATAAGATAAAATAATGAGTTTCTATTATTAATCTAATGGTTAAAACTAAAACCATAGTGGAAGGCACCAAGCAATGCCAAAAAAGTAAAAAAAAAAAATTTAAAAAAAGTTATCAATATGTAAATAAGTTGTATCTTGAAATATCAACGACCACAGTCATTTTCTTACTACTTTGTTAGAAAACGCAATTTGAGTCAATCTAGAAATAGATGGAGAGATTCAATTAGTCTCGGAATACTGTACTAAAAATTTTTACATTGCTAATCAAATGAAAAGAAAAAAAAAAGAGAGATTCAAAATTTACATAGATGATGCATTGAAAATGGCACTTCACGTAGATCTCTGTTTAGAAAATCCCAGAATAAATGTATGGATCATCATTACATGCATTTCTTGTTATAAAGAACTCCAGTTCAATTACCTAAATCAAGAGTGGTTACTGTCCTGCAAGTTGAGCCATATTCGACAAGAATATGCTCATGTCTTCCTGTTCATGTGCTGTTGTATCATTAATACAATTCACTCGCATGAAAATACACATATATACGTAATAATACTTCATGAAATGTCTCTGACAAGCCAATACCAAAGCTGACATGTTTTACAATTAAGTTTCCGAGTTTTTTAACATTAATAAAAAAATTACCATACTTCACTTAACCCACTGTTAAAGCAAAATTCTGTCACAATTCGAGACTATAATAGTAATATAATAACAGCATTGTAATTTACCAAATTATTAGAGTGCACTTTTCAATTGATGATAAATTAAAATACAAAGTAGAGTTACATTCAGTATGTATTCATTCAGGGTAGTCTGAAACAAAAAATGATTTTTTTACAGATATCCTATCATATGATCCCTCTTAAAGCCAACAAATACAGTATATAAATAATAAAAATGTAATACAACTTAAAAACATTACTATTTTTACAAATAACTGACTCATTAACCCAGTAGTAAATTCAAAACATATCTGCGTATTTCAGAGTATAATAGCATTTTCATATTTCTGGAGTTTAGTAAGCAAAGCTTCAATCCAGTATATTACAATTTCACTGCCATCCAGGCACATTAGTGCTATATAAACACCTCATTCTCCATCTCATCGTTTCTTTCTCTTACTTATACAACAGACACACAAAATATGAATTTTTCAAAATGTAAACCCCTACCTAGAATGGAAACCAAAAGTGCGAACAGAACAATAGATCAGTTCTCATCATAACTGGCAGTTGTGAAACTTTTAATATGTGATGATGTCTCGGCAGAAGATATCTGTAATAGAAGCTAATTTCTGCTTCCTTCTTCAGGAAATAACTATTGAAAATATACGGTATTATGACAAGGAAATTAAATCCAGAGAAACTATGGACAAAGAATTATGTGCTCATAAGAAGTGGAGCTGTTTCAGAAAAAAGTGTAAATGGAACCTTTCTTCTGTTTATTTAAAAAGTTTAAATTCCTGTGATAATTATGAATCAGTTTAATAGTTTGAAAGACGTGAGAAAGAACATACGAAATGCTGTAGATTAAGAGATAAAATGCATTGTTATGAGATTAATAAATAATATCAACAAGACATATTATTAACTAACCTAGCTTTTCACATATAATACTAATATTGCAATCCCCAGGTTTTCAATAATGATATCTTGGGGTATTCCATTTCCTCTACCATTATTTTACCAATCTACCGCAGCATCATTCATAGTAAGACGAAATTACTGTTCTGTAAAGTTCCAAGATATCTACGGTGAAATATGTTCAAACAGTTAACTAGAAATCATGTTCTTACAGTAATTTAAAACCCACAGAATCTATGAACATTTCCCTGTGACTTCCAAAATTCAGCTGTAGAAAACTTGTAGAGATGGCATGTTTATATGATAACCTATCCTGAAATTTAGGCAGGCAACCAAAACACCATACAAATATGAATAATACAATGTTAAAAGGATACTGAACTAAAAATCACAATCTGGGATGATATACTCTAAAAATGCATTTAATTATACACACAAAGGCACAAATAGATTTTTCTACGACTAACAGTTTCCAACTAACATCGTCTAAACGTGAGAAACTGGTGGTGAGTGTGACACAGCTTCTAAACAGCCAGCAAGTCATTCTCAAAATCTAAATCTCGTGTTCTGGGAAATTTTGTACATCTAACATCTATCATTATTACGTTTTTCAACGTGAATACTACGTTCTGTTTCTTTTCTTTTTAAAATTCTCAACCAGTTAAGCAAACTCATTATAACGCACAAATCAAGACTTTAATGTCCACTATCAGAGTAGTTCAACGCTTTCGACATTCAACTACTAGGTACTTCAAAACTCAAGTCATGAACGCACGAAGAGTAATAATATTTCCCTCCTCTAGCAAGCCGCTAGCATTACGCCAGAGCGAGTTTTAAAATTAGCAAATCACTGCAGCTGAATTCTTGAGGCACCACATCATAAGATTAGTGTTATGTCAAGGCATCTACACAGTTTTAAAATCAGAGAATCAGTGTAGCAGATTTCTTGAGGCGCCATGCCATGAAGTTAGTATTAATTACTTACAGAAATACCACCAGTGGTATGCAAGCTTGAAACTAACAAATCACAACTACTGAAGTGCCAGACCATGGTTTTCGATAAAACAACAAATGGACTACAGTTTAAGCAAAGGATATGAGATGCTAGCTGCTACTTTTATGCTAGATATCAAAATCAGAATGTTTTTCGAATAGGTAACATCCTTAGTTTGAAATATATTAAAGACTACTTAAACATAATGAATATATTTTGGAGTCTATATGTTTTACCGGTACAGTAACAGCGAGTTTTTATTTTAGACAGTACAGTGTACCGGCCCAACTACAGCACTAGTGAGCCGAGTTTATCAGCACTAATTTCAATCAAAACTAAATGCAAAAAATGCTTTAATCCAGATCCAATTGTGGTCTTCGTACTGATGAATATTCGTTCCCAAATTTATATTCTAGAATGCTGGAAACATGCTCTATCATCTCATTAACAGATCAGAACTACATTAATTAATAAATTATATAATATTTAATCAATAAGATAACTTTGATTGTTATAATAGGTGTCACCTTGTTCATTTATTAATTGTTATATGTGTATATATAAATATATATAATAGGGAATAATAAGTTTGTTATTTTACAACTTTATTATAATTTTTGTCATTTAAAATTTGTGATTTAATATATTACTCTTTATGGCATTTATTTAATTTACTTTATATGTAATTATTTATAACTATAATTATCTGCTGAAAACTTTGAGGGTACAAAATTGAAGAGAAAATGTATCTATGAGTATGCGAAAGAAAAAAAGGTTGAATACCACTGGTCTACAACATACATGGTACAAAATTGAAGAGAAAACGTATCTATGAGTATGCGAAAGAAAAAAGGTTGAATACCACTGGTCTACAACATACATGGTACAAAATTCAAGAGAAAATGTATCTATGAGTATGCGAAAGAAAAAAGGTTGAATACCACTGGTCTACAACATACATGGTACAAAATTCAAGAGAAAATGTATCTATGAGTATGCGAAAGAAAAAAGGTTGAATACCACTGGTCTACAACATACATGGTACAAAATTCAAGAGAAAATGTATCTATGAGTATGCGAAAGAAAAAAGGTTGAATACCACTGGTCTACAACATACATGGTACAAAATTCAAGAGAAAATGTATCTATGAGTATGCGAAAGAAAAAAGGTTGAATATCACTGGTCTACAACACACGGGAAAAAAAAAAAAAATATATATATATATATATATTTATTTATTCAGTGCCCTTTCTCATTTTCTTTGTCCTATTATAGACCATTTTGCTACAAATCGTTGTCCAGGGTGCACCACATGGAGGTAGGTCTCCTTAACCCAGAAGACTGGCAGTTGCAAGCTTTCGCCTTAACACTGAACATGACATCCTGGGTAAACACCATCCTGCATTTTGTACCATCAAGAGGAAGGCATGGATAGACAACATCTTGCAAAATGCCCTGCTCTGAAATACTCCAAGGAAATCGACGACTACTGGGAACCAGAGCCCAAATGTTTTTGATTATTTAATCCGTAGTTTTGTTCACCACTATCTTGTTTTTCCCTCGGTCAATGATAGTAAATATCATGTACTAGCTATTAGACAAATAAATAAATATTCAGTGTCCTTTAAATGATGGGCCGAATCAACCTGGAAACAGATCTAATGTGTTAGCATACTTTTCCTCTCACTCTCATTATATAACACAGCATATGCTAACAGAGTTCTCTGACTTTTTATTGTATAATTACTGGTTAGGAGGTCTAGCCTAAGTCTGCAATGAGAGTTCATGCAGGTAGACCGCAAAGTCCACAGAATTAACTATCAATATTTCTACCCCTGGTCGAAAGATTTTGGGTATTTGTAGTGTAACAGTGCAAAGAAAATCAACATTTTGGAGCTACATGTTGCCTCCATCATCAAGGAAGGTAAGAAAAGAGCAAACTATGGAACCATGACCAAGAGCTACTTTGCAAGATTCGACAGCTCCTTTACCCTAACCTCCCTGATGATGAAGCTGATATATAGCGATAGATAGCTCTGTGGATATTACTAAAAGCTACCAAGGACTATTCTCTAGTATAACTCTTGGCAACGAATGCAACAGACAGGCTTTTCTACCTTTCCTGATAATGAACCTGATATGTAGCTCCAAAGATCCATTAAAAATTTATCAAGAGCTATACTCTTCTCAGTAGCAGAGGAGACATATACTTCTGTAGATGCATTACTAAGAGTTACTCTCTCGGGATCCAACAGATAGGTTTTTCTATCTGCTCTCATCTGATATGTACTGTAGCTCTGTAAATCCATTACTAAGAGCTATCAAAGGCAATTCTCCAGGGTAACCCTTGGTAATAGTTCCAATGTACAGGTTTTCTAACTTCCCTAATGATGGACTTAATATGTGCTCCATGAATCTGTTCCTAAGAGCTACCAAGGTAACCATGGGTAACACATCCAAAAGATTTACATATCTTCCCTGATGATGCAGCTGATATGAAGCTCCATGAATCTGTCACTAAGAGCTACCAAAGCTTATTCTCAGGGTAACCCTTGGTAACAGATCCAATAGATAGGTTATCCTACCTTCTCTGATGATGGAGCTGATATGAATCCATTATTAAGAGCTACAAAAACTATTCTCCAGGGTAACCCTTGGTAACAGATCCAACAGACAGATTTTCCTACATTTACCTGGAGCTGATATGTAGCACCATAAACCCATTACCAGGAGCTACTAAGGACTATTCTCTAGGGCAACCTTCGGTAAAAGATCCAACAGACAGATTTTCCTACCTTACCTGATGATGAAGCTGATATGTAGCATCATAAATTCATTACTAGAAACTACCAAAGACTATTCTCCAGAGAAACCCTCGGTAACAGATCCAACAGACAGATTTTTCTACTTTCCCTGACAATGGAGCTGATATGTAGCTCTATACCCATTACCGAAAGTTACCAAGGGCAATTTTCCAAGATAGTTATTGGTAACAGGTCCAACAGACAGAATGGAGCAGACATATAGACTTAGCTCAGTAGATCTGTTACTAAAAGTTACAAGGGGCTATTCTCCAGGGTAGCTCTTGGAAAAGGGTCCAAAAGACGAGTTTTCGTACAATCCCTGATAACTGATATGTAGCTCTAATGATGGCTGTTCTCCAGGTTTTTCTAACTTCCCTGATGATGGAGCAAAATGTAGCTCCATGAATCCATTACTAAGTTACAAAAGGTTACTTTCCAGAGTAACCTCTGGTAATAGATCCAACAGACAGATTTTCCTACCTTCTCTGACAATGGAATTGATATGTGGTGCTATGAATCCATTACTAAGCGCTATTCTTCCAGGTGATGAAAGAGTAATGGAACGGAGAAAAAGTCTCTCCGGCGCCGGGATTTGAACCCGGGTTTTCAGCTCTACGTGCTGATGCTTTATCCACTAAGCCACACCGGATACAACTCCAACACCGGTTAGAATCATCTCAGATTAAGCTCCAACTCTTGGGTTCCCTCTAGTGGCCGCCCTCTGCACTACGTCATAGATGTCTATGAACACAGGACCGAAGTCCACACATGTGCTGAGGTGCACTCGATATGAGTGACTAGTTGGCCGGGATCCGACGGAATAAGCGCCGTCTTAAATCACGAAGTGATTTACGCATATCATATATATATTATTTTAATGTACCGAAGTACATATGATATTTCCATGCAGATATTCTGCGTCATCATACGATGAAAGAGTAATGGAACGGAGAAAAATTCTCTCCGGCGCCGGGATTTGAACCCGGGTTTTCAGCTCTACGTGCTGATGCTTTATCCACTAAGCCACACCGGATACAACTCCAACGCCAGTTAGAATCGTCTCAGATTAAGCTCCAACTCTTGGGTTCCCTCTAGTGGCCGCCCTCTGCACTACGTCATAGATGTCTATGAACGCAGGACCGAAGTCCACACATGTGCTGAGGTGCACTCGATATGAGTGACTAGTTGGCCGGGATCCAGGGTAAGCCTTGGTAACACATCCGACAGGTTTTCCTACCTTCCCTGATGATGAAGCTGATATGCAACTCCATTCATCAATTACTAGAAACTACCAAGGACCATTCCCCAGAATAACTCCTGGTATCAGATCACAGACAGATTTTCCTAATTTCCCTGACGATGAAGCTGATATGCAACTCCACGAATTCGTTACCAAGGGCTATTATCCAGGATAACCCTTGGTAACAGATACAACAAACAGATTTTCCTACCTTCTCTAATGAAGGAACTGATATGTAGTGCCATGCAACCATTGAAGTTATCAAGGGTCATTCTCTAAGACAGCTATTGGTAACAGATCCAACAGAATGCTTTTCCTACCTTTCTTGATGATGGAACAGACATATAACTCTGTGCATCTTTTACTGAGAGTTACAAGGGCTACTCTCCAAGGTAGCTGTTGGTAATGGAACCGACAAGTTTTCGTACATTTCCGTACAGGAGATAATATGTATCTCCATGAATCTGTTACCAAGAGTTACAAAGGTTACTCTCCAGGCTAACTCTTGGAAATAGACCTAATAGACAGGTTTCTTTGTCTTTCCTGATGATGGTGCCAATATGTAACTTTGTCAATCCAATGTCAAAAGCTATCCTAGTGGGATCGAAGAAATAGGTTTCCTTGCTGTCCCTAATGATGAAGTTTATGTAGTTCCGTGGATCCATTACCAAGAACTACTCTCCCAAAACTAGAAAGTAGCTCTAGGTAATGGATCAATAGACAGGTTTCCCTATCATACCTTATAATGGAACTGATAAGTAGCTCCAAAATGTTAGATGTCTTTACATATTATATAATATACTGTGCACATACTAAAAAATGTTGCACTATGCTGAACATTGTGAAAATCTCATGGTTCTAATTCTTTTTTTTTTTAATCGGGTTATTTTAAGATGCTGTATCAACATCTCAGGTTATTTAGCATCTGAATGAAATGAAGGTGATAATGCAGGTGAAATGAGTCCGGGGTCCAGCACCGAAAGTTAACCAGCATTTGCTCTTATTGGGTTGAGAGACAACCCCAGAAAAAACCTCAACCAGGTAACTTGCCCTGACCAGGATTCGAACCCGGGCACCTGGTTTCGCAGCCAGATGCGCTGACCTTACTCCACAGGTATGGACTCTAATTCTTACCTATCAAAATCTCTTAATACAAATTTCGTCCATTCACCAGCTTTTATTTCTTATCTACCAAAATTTTTTTCATACAAATTTCGTGCATGCACAAACTTCTATTCCTTATCTACCATGATCTTTTAATATGAATTTCGTCCATTCACCAGTTTTCCTGTGTAACAGTTACTTATAAGTAAAGTGAATTTAGTTAGTAAAATACTTTTGAAAATAGGAAAACCTATTTAAACAGCTACAACAAATTCAAAAGCTTTATATTACAAAAAGTATACAGTACTACTATATTACATTGCACAATTCAAGTAGTCCAACAGATATATTTTCACATTTCGACCACTGCCAGGAAGATGAAATGACTGATCAATTTTATTAGTGATGTTACTTATGGACAAGAAAACACATTTTACTGAAACACTTGTAGAAAACTTAGCATCATATTCATACGCTTCTATATTTTTTTTATCGTTGAAAATGAAGTTTCCTTCCTTTGTGAAAATACAAAATGTAAAAACAATTTCTTTCAACCCTACCCATGTATTATGAGAGATTCTGCAGCTATAATTTTCACTGTAAATAAATAAATATACAGAATTATTTGGCCTTTTTCTGGCAATAAACAGGGTACAAGGTAGGGCCTTCAGTGAATAGATTCAGCCAACACCTGAGTATAGGAATGTGTAAATAGTAATAAACGAATAAATCTGGGAAGCAATATGTAATATTTCAACACTATGCAATAATCACCCAGCCTGAAAGTGCTTTAGATGCAGCAGTGCCTATAGACTCATAGTGTCACAGACTGAATTCAGTTTCCGTTCCCAAAAGTTGTCTAGTTATCAACACTGTATGCACACCCAGAACACATAATGATGCAGGGAGGGGAAGACAGGGGGAAGCCAGGGATCTTTTCCCCTTGGAGAATCTGGTGTCCCCTGCTGAAAAGGTATTAATTTGTCGCTGCCAGTGGCAATATTTATCTTCTTCATGTGCCTAACATATAGTTTCCGTATTTTATATGTTATTAACACAACACATAATTACAATTCTTTCTTCTTTTAATGAGTTGAATGCGACAACAATACAATTCGGCCAACACTGCTAATTATTGTGGACAGTACTTTTATCGATAATTAAAATTTTAATGTTCTGTTCCTATCTGGAGAAAATGTTTGACATTAGACGTGCTTACGAAGGATAAGTCCAAACGACGTGAAAATACCTACAAAGTGATTAAAAGGTTTGGTATAGATTTCCATGGCATGCAGAGCGATCCAAATTAGGGGTGAAACTGAGAAAATAATTTATTCTTATGAGAATTCTCAGTTGCATCTGTAATTTCTTCTATCACATGAATCAAATGTTTGTTTTACCCAAACTCACAGATGGGTTTGTTGTATACATGTTACCATCTCGTAAATGACATATTTTTTCTTAAATATCAAGATCAGATGCGACTGTTTTTCAATGAAACCATAATATCAGGTTGGTAAGGCAAATGATCCGTGGCTGAAAACTCAACAGAAGTGTGTGATTCTGCACAATCAAAGATACTAACATTCCTCCCCCTTTCTAGCACCATTCCAACAGACAGCAAAGTAATATGCAGTGACAGCTGCTTTTTATGTGCTAATGAGTTATAGCATAGCTACTAATTACTTTGCTGAATTACATAAAATTTATTTTCTCGTTCAAAATATATTTTACTTTATTTAGCAAATCAAAACATGTCGAATGACCTTTACTGTAGTGACTAGTCTTACACTCAGGTTACCTATATGCTAGAATGAGGCACTGCCAATGAAAGTCATGGAACACATGTGTGCATGCATTAGCTGCAGGTGAGGTACCATCACTGTTATTTTCAGGGTTTTCAATTTAGAAGACTTCCCACTAAATTTGGCAGATTCAATTGGCTGGCTGGCTGGCAAGGAAAATTAGTGTCAGTGGCTAGTGGGCTGTCTGGCTCTATTTGAAATCCACTTTAAATGCTGTGCACTAAATATCAGCTGACAAGTTTGTAGTGATAGTTGAATTGTTCTTTAGATAAAAATAAGTGATTTTGTGAAAATGGAGAAGCCAAGTTATTCACACAAATTTCGTAAGGAATGGTTAAGTAATCCTACTTTTAAAATTGATTATGTGAGAAACCAGGAGAGCCAACAAAAGCAAGATGTAAATTTTGTTAAAATGTTTTTGTAGCCAAACATTCTGCTCTTGTGGCTCATGCTAAAAGTAGGAAATATGTGTCATCCAGTGGAGCATTACGTTTAACAGAAGTTAGATGTTGTGTTATGTGATAAGAATGCAGACATAATAATGCAACAGAAGCTGTTTTAAGAATTTTCGAGGCATGTCATTGTACTATAAAATCCGTGGATCACATGGAAAACTTCTGCCCAAAAAAAAAAAAAAAAAAAAAAATGTAGTTCAGCAAAACTGAAACTACACCATCCTAAATGAACATCCTAGCACCCCCCCCCCCCCACTCTGAATGATAAAAGTGATGGTCGATACAACTTGCTCTTAGACAAGACAACAGATATTAGCGCATCTAAGGTGCTGGAAATAGTAATTGTATATTACGGCAGTACAGAAAGAAAACTCATGCCAACGTTTGTTGAGCTTGCTGAATTAACTGTTTGTGATGCTGAGTCCATTGTCGCTGCTGTGAAGTTGACTCTTGGATAAAAAAAAAAAGCTAAGTCTAAAACAAATGAAACGAATAGGAGTAGATAATGCAACTGTCAATACAGGAATTCATAATGTGTTCAAGCAAAACTGAGCAAAGATTGTCCAGGGGTAATAGTGATTCGATGTGTCCGCCACAGTTTACAACTGGTAGTGTCATCAGTTACAGAATTTTTAGTTAGACTTATGCATAGCTTAGTCATTCATTTCTAAGGCAGTACACTTACAGAGCTCTATATCATACCATTAATTATGGACATGATTCAAAAAGAATCAATCAGGCATGCCAGACACGTTGGCTCTTAACCAAATACTAGACCCATAGTTGGAACTCAAAGCAATATTTCAGATTGGGAAGCAGAAGGAAAGAAATTGTGGATTCCAGTGTGAAATGTTCTCTGATGAGAAGAATAAAGCCTTCCTACTGTTCCTGCATCCTAATCTGAAACATGTGCAGAGGATAAATAAATCCTCCAAGGCTGACATGATGATCCTTGCAAACTCCTCGATAATCTCTGTACCTTGGCAAACAATGTAGCAAAGTGATTCGTCTTTCCTACACACAGAAAAAGATTTCCTCACTGCAAACCAGAAGAGATACAGTCTATTGACGGAAATATCTAGGATTCAAAGTGGAGATGCTACACTGTCTAAAACTGTCAATACAAGAAGAGACTGACTTCAGAAGACGTATTACGTTTCTCAAGAAGCTTCATCAAGAGCTGCAATCCCACCTTCCTAGCAACACTGAAGTGTTACAAAGGATATCAAACACTTCCGTTTCAAATACTCTGCACGTCGTGAAGGAGACACTGATTCCTTTAATGTAGCTACTCAGATGCCCTGCACCAAAGTTACAATACCTGATTGCAGGGAAAAAATCCTACTAGTGTTGTTGTTGTTTTCTAATGCCAGGCGTTTGACAATAAAGTCATTTGACCCCTTGCACTCCAATATTTTTCAAAGATATTATCATGGCCAGCCACTGAAGCACAGGTTTTGAGGTGTTCCGAATCCATTTCTTGGTTTGAGTTGCATAATGGGCAGTTAGGGGACTGATATATTCCAATTCTATGCAGGTAATAAAAATCCTACTAGTGTAAAATGGTGGATAATCCCAACACTGTGCATTCCTGGTGTAAGACACTTCAGGCATGAACCTATTTTAACTGAGTAGGCCTATATTTTTAAAGTTGCAAGGTCTCTCTTTACGTAAAGATTAATTTTTTGGTCCTATAGAATATATATTTAGTAACAATGGTTATTAGAGGAAAAAAATTCGCTCCAGCACCGGGGATCGAATCCAGGTCTTTGGTTCTATGTACTAAGCGCTCTAACTACTGAGATATGCCGAAGTTCAATCCACAGCATCAGATCAAATCCCACTCCTCTAGTGTTTTTCCCTTTGTGGCCAGACTCCAAGTTCGACATATATGCTGGCATATGTTAAGTCAACTGCCATTATACAAGGAGCATACTCAATTGAGTGACTTCGTGGCTGGGATTCTACAGTAATATGCTGCACTGTTGGGTGAAAAATCTACGTAAAGATTAATTTTTTGTCGTACAGAATATATCTGTTATGGTAACGATAGTTACGGTTATTTGTTCTCTCATGGTTGAATGCTGAGGTAGAAAGAGTATTTAGTATAATGAATTCTGTAAAAATTGACATCAGAAATCGAAAGGGGATGAAAATGATGAATGCTCTTTTGATTGTAAGATTAGGTGTTCACTGTTACGAAAAATGTTGTGATGGCTATGAAGTTCTGCAGAAAATTGGAAAGACGGCTGCATAAGTGGAAGAGTCAGCTGAAAAACCGAGTAAAATTATCAGTCTTGGAAGCATTTGTGGAATTGGAAGAAAATCCTGATGATCCTGACTTCTTTTAAAACCAAACAAATACTGTTCCATTAGGCCTGTTACAAAACTGTTTGTATAGAGACATAAAAAACTTAGTAGTATATAAAGGATGAACCGTAAGTAATGAAATTCATTTCAGGGGAGTTATTCTTTGAGATATTTCAAACAAAAAAGTTTAATGCAATTTTGCTTGTTTTTGCTTCCTTCTCGAGATAAAATTTGTTTTATATTAAACACTTTCATTGCAGTTTTGAGAAAGCCATTCATTTAATTCCCAATATGCTCAGACAATTTAAGGGAGCAATGTATTATATGATTGAAAAAATTTCAGTTTTGTTCTTTAAATGTGCAGAAATTTGACCAGAATAAATGTAACCTTTGGTTCTGCAAAAAAATTTTAGTGTTACATTTGTTCAGATCAAATTTCTGCACAATTAAAGCATAAAATTAACATTCTTTCAATAATTTATTATAATACATTGCTCTCTTAAACTGACTGAGTAGGCCTATATTAGAAATTAAATCAATACCTTTCCCAAAATATGCAATTAAATGTTTCATATAAAACAATTTTTATTCTGAGAAGGAAGCAAAAACGAAAAAATTTGTATTAAATTTTTTTTGTATGAAACACATTCTTCTATACTGTCCATCCATAAACCACAAAAGAAGTAAATTAAAATCATCAGTACCAGTTGCAGAAGACACAGCCCTGCAGTACATATTGACCACATCCCACCTCTGGCTACTAGCAACAGGCATCTATAATGAACACCGATCAAAATACCCCTCATTTCTCGTGAAAAACAACAACTGAATAGACTACAGTGGACTACAGTGGACTTTATGTTGTCAGCAAACAGCTGGATACATTAAGAAGACTGACTTTGTATGAAACATCTCAAAGAATAACCCTCTGAAATTAATAGCATTACTTACGGTTAACTCTCTATATTTCAATGTTCCACTTTTTCACAAACAGTGCACAAATGTTCCAAGAAAAGTTTACTATGACCAAATAAATAATTATTATGAGGATTGTACAGATGATTCAATGCTTCAACAATCGTGACTTCAGTCTACTGGAAAAATGTAAGAAAGATGACAATTTTTAATATGTATCTAGATTCATTTAATTTAGTTCTGCTTCTTTAGAACTGAAATACCATGTGTGTTTATCCACAAGTGAAATGTATATGTTACAATTTTTTTTAAAACCTAGCGGATTTTGTAGTAAAACAGCAGGGTTTCAAATACGATTTGGCAGAATCTGATAGTGAATTGGTGCAACCCTGATTATTTTGTAGGCAATTGAAATTTGAGTTTAATAGTTCAACTTATAGACCAGTTTTTTTCTGTCCCCAACCAACACGAATTTAGTGAATTCACTGAAAAATTTCTTTATTTCTAGTAGTTACAAAGGAAATCTTACACCAGACACAAATCTAACGATAAATCCCAAAAGGGGACATAACATTATTTATAATATTCAGACATTTGATTGTGAGGTTACAAATTCTCTTTATTGTTTTCCATGTTACCTTTTTGGTAAAAGGAGTTCATAGGATTCAGTGGAAGTGAAAGAATTTACACATCTTAATGTGTTAATAAAAACATAATGAAAATATTAAACATACCAATATCAATATGTTTTGGGCTCTAGTCCTTAGTAATGTGAATACTGCAGCACTATTAAGCTTTCATACCACGGAAAAATAGCCAATAATTAGAAGAAAACAGGTATGTGCTATCTGATTGTATCAAATTTTGTGGTTCACTTAAAGTGTTTTCAACATGGTGTAAGTAAAACCTCTGGAAATCCAGGTATTTCTTGAGAATTCTGAATTTTGTTTCTAGTATAGACAATATAGTGACGAAACACGTGAAATCTTATAAGGTTTTCAAGCAGTCCTCTAAAAAATACTAAATTAATTCCTAGTCTGCATGCTGATTTTATACACGAGCCAACACTGCTCCTGAAATAATGGGCTAATTTCAATTAAACTGGTATGAACATCAAGTCAACACTACAGTCTACATTCTATATTTTCAGTCAATCCAACACAGGATGATATGCTGACAAAAAACAGGATTCTATGATGAAAATTTGTCTGTTTTCCAACAACAACAGGCATTTGGTTCCAAACCACTTGAACCTGCCAAATCATAACCACATGTGAATAAAATTTCACATAATGGCTGGTGATCATTCTTCTTAGTTATGTTCATTTTGTTACTAGGAATATATGTAGTCAAATCCGAAATTCAAATATTGTATAAACATTGAGCAAAACAGTCACGTACTGTTTAAGAACTGAATGTTGGTATTCCTTATTTTCTTGCCTTATAGAGATTTTCCTTCCATAAATTTTATTCAACTGATCATTTTTTCCTGCTGTCTTTCATACCGTTCTCATAAGATGTTGGAATGTCTTAGTGGTACCTTCCTGATCTTGCCAAAAACTGCACAGTAGAAATCGCTTACTGGGTATCTATTGTTTTTCAGAGTTCATTGACCGCAATCCTACATTCTGTTTACTTTTAATGTTATTCACAAATTTTGAACATTTCTGCAGTGTTGGTAACTTACTTTAAAAAAAGAAGAAGAAGAAGAAGAAGAAGAAGAAGAGGAAGAAGAAGGAGGAGGAGGAGGAGGAGGAGGAGGAAAAAAATCTATGGTATCGCCTTCTAATGACTTCAAATGTATACAGCACTACTTCTTAATGTATTCCGATTACATTAATACTTGTAGAATTGGATAAACTGATACTTTCACCACAATATATAACGTGTAACAATAATCTGTCAAATCTACAAAATGATTTTACGTGTAATATGATTTAAAAAGAAATCATATAACTGTGGCTGCAAGGATTAAGAGCCTACATAACAACTTATAACAAGGCTCACCAGTCAGTCTTGTACAGAAACTTATTGATCTCACCCTTTCATAGACACTTGAGTAAAAGAACTAACAGAATCCCTCATTCATGAGAAGAGTTCGACCCAACAAAACATGGCACATGCAGACCCATGCCACTTAACTTCTAACCTCTCATAGCATAATTATGCTGAAGATAGCAGAAATTAAGGCAACAAGTCAGTAGCATGGATCCAGTCTGTTTTGTACTGAACTTCTTACTTCAAACACACCATTTAATAGGCAACTTGAGAAAATGCAAGAAAAACACAGTTTCTGCAGCACAAGAATCAGTTTCCATTAAAACACAGATGCATCTGCAAGACACAGCTTCTAGGTGCACCATGATGATGTCCCTATGTCCTTCTTTCGGCTTCAGTGGAATTCCTGATGCATAACACTACAACAATATTTACAATATTAGTACACATCAAATAAACAACTCGATCAGAAGCTGTGATATTTGTGAAGAAAATGCAGCTGTTGTGCAATTTTTCTCTATATACTTCTGTTCCCCTAACATTCTCGTTCTACCAATACTTAATGGTTATATCACCTCATGAATATCATACAGTTCCATCACTCAAATGATTCGAAAATATGCATTTACCCACTAATTATGAAGCAGAAAAAATGGAAGAAGATAAACGAGGGGGGAATTATAAAGAGAAAAGACAAAAAAGAAAGACGAAGGAAGAAGAAAAAAGACGATAATGAATCTGAGGCAGGAGAAAAATTATGACAATACCATGTTATGAAGAAGAAATAGTAAAAGAAAGCTGAGGAAAGGAAAAAAAAAAGAAAAGAATGAACAGTGGGATAGTACATGAATTATTCAGTTATCGGTGGTCCTTTTAGGGATTACTGATTTCACAGGCAATGTTTTTTCCTTCATTTTCTATTTGCTTTTCAATTCATTGTCTGCATTGTTAAATATCATCTCACATTATATAAAAAGATGACATCTACTGTTTCTCTCTATAAACAAATTTTGGCGCTTTATAGTCTTAATGCTCATATGACAGTCATGATCAAAGAATGATTCAAAGCTTTAAATGGGTTAGAAATAGGTAATTATATTTTCATCTTCCTTAGCTTTGCAGGAAATAAACTTAAAATGAGTCATCTTGTTTTATTTGTCTTGGTAAAAAAACTGATATGAATTCTATAATTTCTTGCTAGTGCATTTTCAAAACTTTTAACATGTATATAACACAGTGATGAATTCACTGAAACTCCTATTACAGTGTAATTGCATTTATTAAAGTGTCCACCAGAATGTCCTTAAATACATTCACGGAGCTCTGTCAAAAATTAATTAAACACTAGCTTAGAAACTCAACATGTTTCATAACTAAAAGTTCCACTGAAGATATATCACAACAAAAATATGAGTGACTTATTTATCAAATCAGTATGTCCATGCCCTTTGTTCAGTCATATGTTCTGAAGTGCAAGTACTTTTGCAGCAACAATGCACTGTAGTTGAAAATCTTCTTTATCTACATTCCATGAAAATTCAATTTTTAAGTAGTCAAAGAAGCTGGTCCTGCTTAACAAGAATGATGAAAAGTTAAAACGTCTAGGTTCTTGAGTTAGGTAGGCCTGTGGTCATTAGATGTCAATATTAGAGGATTGTGGCAGGTTAACTATCCTACTTCATACAGCAAAACAAACACGAAGATGAAATCCAATTTTCATAGTCTAATAGCACAGGCCCTTAGAAAAAGATTCTTTTAGGTCCATGAAAAGGTGCACTGTTGTGTCTGAATGCGGCATAAATTAGAAGAGCGGACATTGTGGTTCTAGACAAGACTAGCAGTAAAGGCTTTATACTGAACCCAACTGTGATTTGAGATGAGCCAGACCCAACCATCTGAGGTCAACAAAGAAAAACAACAAATTTATGAGCCTACTATTTCGTATTTTCGAAAAAAACACCAGATGGAAGGCACGTGGGAAGTGCATGGTTTAATGATCGGAGTGAGGGACACCATCCCACAACATTAACTGTTAACACTCTTAAAAAATTTGGAATCCATGACATCCAGTGAGGGAAGTGAGATGGTATGTGACGGTATGGAATACCGCCACTGGTTTCTATGGCCAGAAAACATACCATTAGTGAAAAATGACATACTGTCACTGAAAAAAGTGATCGTAAAAATTTGTTTATACATTTCTTCACAGCAAAGAGTACTATCTGTTTGCTTCGTAAATCTAAACCACAACCTTCTGGAACTTATTTGATAAGCTGGAATGCTTACAATGGTAGTATTTTAAGTATAGAAGGCTGTGGTCTGTAACTTGTGGTGGCCATTGTTGCCAATTTAGTGACTGTGTCATTTTTTGTTGCACTTTTTATTAATAATTAAGTAAGGCACTTTGAAGCTTTAACATTATTTAAAATGATAATGTCTCAAAGGACATTGTAAAAATATGATCTAGTAAATAACTGAAATAACTTGAAATTATTTTATTAAGAAATTTAATATGTTGCATAAGCTTCAAAGATTTGCGTTACTGACTGCACGAAACAATTTATTTTATACATCATTTATGTCAATGTTGTAAGGGAGGGGGTATGCCTTTTTTTTTAAATCAAGGTATGCCAGAGGAAAGTCTTGGGGTAGCAAACCACCAAACCACCTCTGGTTTTTTCCCACTTCCCTTACTGATGACATCATTCCTAAAATAATCACTTCAACCATTAAAAGGTGTGTGGCAATCCTGAAAAACCATTTATATCAAATATTATAGTTTCCCCCCTTATATCAAATATTATAGTTCCCCCCCCCCTCCTCATTTTTTTCGTTGGTGTGTAATTGTAATATATATGTGTGTGTGTATATCATTAATTTATATTATTTCTAAAATTCATGTTCTATGTTCACGTAAATTTGACTCATCTACTTACTGTAATCGTTTATTATTGTTATATGCATATTATTCTGTATTCTTGGCAACCCAGAATGCCTGGGCAGACGATTTTTTTTTAATAAATTATATGCACACCTCTATGATCTCCAGGAAAATATGGATAGGGACCACTTAATATGTTGACCAACTCTACACAGTACATTCGAGTCTGGCAAATACATGACAGCCAGGACTAAAATGACGAATTAGATAGACAAATTGATTATTTAATGTTAATGTCCCTTAACCATTACAGAATTAAATATTATACACCTTCCCCCCCCCTTTAATTTATTTTTAGCTTTTTTTTTTCATTATCCCACTCTTTTTACGATTTTCTATTTTCAAATGTAATCTTTTAATTTCACATTTTAAGAAAATCGCAAACCATCAAAATATCAGCTTGAGGCCTACAGTTTGGGAAAAGCAACTCCATACAATACTAAGCACTAATAAATGTGTTTTTACAAACACTTATCCTTACACCTTCACCTCAGATTTGTTTTTTCATATGTGAATGTGAGTAGAAAATAAATAATTACTTATACTTATCCAAGACCAGCCAAATCTGCAGCTTTAGAGAGCACCACTTGGATGTCTGTGGACGGGAAATTCTGTAATAACAAAAAAAGCTGATTTCATAATTTGATTAGATTTTATTAGTCTCTAAAAGGAACGAAGACTCAATATATCCATGTATTTGTAACTGTCTATGTGAGAAAGACAGAGACAGAGAATGTGTGTGTGTGATTGAATGTGAGTGTGAGAGAGGGGATAAGTGTGTGACTGTAAGAATGTGAGAAAGCAAAGGAATGGGAGTGTGAGTTCCTCCCAATAACTTCTAATTTATATATACTATAACTGGCATTGTTATATTTTAATTTATTTAGATGTCCCCAATATAAAGCACATAAATAAAGGTAATAAGGATGATCGTGAATTCAAATATCTTGGAGCAACAGCAACAAATATAAATGACACTTGAGAGGAAATTAAAAGCAGAATAAATATGGGAAATGCCTGTTATTATTCGGTTGAGGAGCTTTTATCATCCAGTCTGCTCCCAAAAAAGCTGAAAGAATTTATAAAACAGTTATATTACCGGTTGTTCTATATGGTTGTGAAACTTGGACTCTCACTTTGAGAGAGGTACAGAAGTTTAGGGTGTTCGAGAATAAAGTGCACAGGAATGGAGAAAGTTACACAACACAGAACTGTAAGTATTGTATTTTTCACCTGACGTAATTAGGAAAATTATATCCTTACGTTTGAGATGGACAAGGCATGTAGCATGTATGGGTGAATCTAAAAATGCATAGAGAGTGTTAGTTGGAAGACCTGAGGGGGAAAAGATCTTTGGAGAGGCAGAGATGTAGATGGGAGAATAATATTAAAATGGTTTTGAGGGAAGTGAGATATGATGATAAGAGACTGGATTAATCTTGGTCTGGATAAGGACCGATGGCGGGCTTATGTGAGAGTAGCAATGAAACTCCAGGTTCCTTAAAAGCCATTTGTAAGTAAGTATGGGATGATCATCAAAAATGTAGATCACTATGCTGTTTGAAGAGTTATTTGGGAATTATAATAACTTACCACCTTGTCCTGCATGCATTTTCCTAAATATTTCTTTAACTATATGTTGAGTAGCATTTCCTATCCCATATCCTTCATATCAGTGAAATGCCCTCTTCACACCCTGTTGTCCTGGATACTGGTACTCAAATTTATAACACATATTCTTGAAGAATGTAAGATTATTTTTAGGAAATCTCACCAACTTAGAACCAAAACTGGTTGATATATTATATTTCAAACTCCAATTCAGAAAATTTTACGACACTGACTTAACTTGTTCTTCCAGTGTGATCTTCATTTAATGATTATTTTACACAAAAAAAAAAAAAAAAAAAAAAAAAACAGTTATTTTGCACTGCCTGCTCCTAATGAATAAACCAAGCCCTCAAATTTTGATAATTGTCCCATAATTTGTTCAGTTACATCATCGCATGTTACAGAATGTTTCAATATTCTAAAGCAGTAACAAAGTCATTAAAGGACACAAGACTGATGGAGACAAGGATAGACAGCTTCAAATTTCCACGAATTTCAAAGTGGGCTGCATCTTAACAATGAAAACATACTTATTTTCGCCTTTTTACATTTTCACAGCATGTATGTTGTGGCTTTCCAACCCAGATTAATCCCCCCCCGAGACCAAGGAAAACAGCAGTTGCAGCCTTCAGACTATTGACAAATCATGACAGTCTAGCAAGTCATCTCTACAGAATAGGTATCTCAGCTTCACCAATATGTGTCCTGTGTAACGATCCAGCAGAAATGAATGAAGATCACTTGAAGACCTGTGAAGCATTAAGATCAGAAGAAACTACAGTTCAAAAGTATTGGAAAGCACGACTGCTAATGGCTTCATTGCCAGATGCATGGCACTAGACAACAACAACAACATTTTCACAGCAAAATTAATTTCAAACAAAATTGATTTAGAATGTATAAACGATATTTGGTATCCCCTGTGGTTTAAATTAAAATCTTTTTTTTTATTAACTGGTTATTTTACGATGCTTTATCAACTGCTATGGTTATCTAATATCCGAGTGAGATGAAAGTGATAATGCTAGCGAAATGTGTCCAGGGTCCAGTGCCGAAAGTTACCCAGCATCTGCTCTTAATGGGTTGAGGGGAAATCCCGAAAAAAACCTCAACCAGATAACTTGCCCCAACCAGGATTTGAATCCGGGCCTGCTCGTTTCACGGTCAGATATGCTATTACTCCACTGCGATGGACAATATGATTGTGTACGTGTAAATTACGTACAAACGGAAAAAAGTATAACTGAAATAAATGAACATGGAAAGCATAAGAATTTTGCCGGGACTTAAAAAAATGTGCAAGCGTGAAATGTATAAAAAAAGTTTTACTCTTACTTCTGAATGATACCAAAACAGAAGTACTCAACTAACCTGTAGAAGTTTGACATTGGCTGGGAAATCGCCACTCAGCAACTGATTCCTAAGCAATCTGCAAAGAAATAATTTATAATCAGGAAATTGTAGCAGAGTTCCACATTAGAGTGTAAACAAGTACACAGGAAAGCAAAAAATATACACTGTTGCCATAAAGAGAATGCTGCTCAAATGCCCCTGCCCAGTGATACTTGAGCACATGCAGGACAGCGTGAGTGATATCATTCTTCTAAAAAGCATAGAATGGTTAGGATATTGTGGTGGTTTAACAAGGAGACATACAAGATGTTTCCATACGTCTTGTCTATATCAGGCCTATTGCTGCTTTGCTTTTCTGGGTGCAAGATACTTAGATGTTGTCACTATCATGGAGCAGAATTCCAACAATGCAGTGTGAACTAGGTACTTAAAGAAAAAAGTGAGCCAGAGAGATGCAGGCAGAATTCATTTATTCCTAGTGTCCCTCCTTATTGTGAATTGATTTCACTATATCTACAAAGATCTGTGAGGTCATGATTGCTTATTGCAATTACAACACTGAAGTGTTGCTGGGAAATGTTCGGGACATGGTGCGAAGTTTAAGACTTTTTTTTTTTTTAATTTCATGTCGTAAATGTAGAAATAGCCAACACTTCAAATCTTCATGTAGGCTCCATCACAAGGGAAGGCTAACAGAAAGAGAAACCTAGCTGTTGGATTCATTACAAAAAGCTAGTCTCCAGGATTAGGTTCTCCTTTCTTTCTCTCTTCTCTGATTATGAAGCCAACACGAAACTCTGAAATGTTGAATGTTTCTACATCTTGATCATGGTCCAAAATCCATATACTTTCAAAATACTGAATACCATTAAACCATACTTAATTTTCATAATAATCATCTTTCAGAAACTACAGGTTACCACAGAGTATGAGTAGCAGAACCATCTGCACCTCAAAATAGATACTGTAGTCGAACAATACAAAGACAGTTTTTTGGCAATTTTGCCTGTGATATTAAATGGCCGAATATCGCAAAATCTTTTATACACCACCAGCTATGTGTGATAAAGGACTATCAGTTTCATATCACAGTTTTATATCACTCCAAAAGAAAAATGAAAGTTGATATTTTTGTCTAAAACAGGGCTGGGCACATTACGTGATTCTGAGAAATGAGCTCTGTTTATTTAAAAGAGCAATTCTTCCGAGCTCTGTGATGTATGCATACTGTACGTCACTCACTATCAGTGCAGTGGTTGATGTAGTAGGATGAGGAACTTGGAAGGTGCACCCACCTGAGAAGCTGTATGTCAGACTAAAACCTAAATTATATTTTGAGATTGAACATGGTTAATTCATTTGTTCCAAACATTGAACAGCTTCTGCAAATGAAATGACCTCATGTCATAAGTCTCGGAAAACAACCACATAGTTATTTTGGTTACTGAGCTTCAAAGAATTTTCAATAGAAAATATTTCTTGATTTCAAATTGACAGACATACGATTTACAATAGTTTATTCATGCAAAAGAAAAGTGTAAAAGAGTGTTTATTAATTTCCTTCTTGTGTTTCTGATTGTATTCCTTTATTGCATATGTTTGTATTATTAATACTATTATGTAATAAGCACTGTGGATATAGATTGTGTAAATATGTCTAATGATGTGTGAGTGTGTGAAAGTGTATGTGCATAGAGCGAAGTTTATTTCATTAAATTAATAAGAGTATTATAAAGACTGTGCTGTACAAAGGATTGATGTAATATCCTTATAAACTATTATGTACTGACAAAAACTGAGACCTGATAGGCTAATTTAAACAACACATTTTAATAGCTACTTAAATAGCCTAGACGTTATTACATGTGTGACACTTACATGATCATGGAGCAACATATATAGATGAGAAAATCAAATCGATTTTCGTCGGCAAATAAAGAATCCCAGATGCGAAGAACATCAGGCAATGGAAATTCTTGAGACAAAAGAAGTGTCAGCCACCTGTCAATATCGAGAACAATATTCATTACATTAAAATCGAATATACAAACTCTTAAAATAGATTATACAGTGCATCTCAAATTAACAGAATGATCAAAATTATATGGGTAGTAGTTAATCATGAGCTAATGTACCCATAGTTGGTGATGCTAGCTTAGAGTAATAATTACACCTTTAAGTCTGTGATTGCATAGGGGATCTCGTAACCTCTGTCAGGTGTGGGATGGATGTTGAGTCATCACCTCATATTCTACTCGAATGTTTAGGTTTAAGCCATATAAGGCATTGGTACCTTGGAAAACACTTGTCTCCCATGAAAATTAAGAATATGAAATCCAGCAGCATCGTGAAGCCACTCACCCACTTCTGATTGCTAGCCTATGGAATACACAATGGGACGTTCGTGCTTCAGTAATTGTCTTTGTCTTTAATAAAAAAAGAAAAAGAAGAACCCCTTGAGGCGCATCCCCAGGTGGCAAATGGGGTATGCTATCAGATATAGTGGGGTGGTCTGAATGGATACAGAACATTAAGAACACATGTACAAACAAGGAGCCTGGTTCCTGGAAGCTTGAATACTGGGACATCCTCTTTTTGAAACAGGGAGAGACCTTATCCAGGATAATGACCAAGAATGAATGGAAGGAGCAGCAGTTCATGCAGGGGTAATACACATATGGCTAGCAAAAGCCAAGACACAGCAGTCCTGTCACATCACCTTCTGTGAAGAGCTGGTAACTCATCCAGTGTATCCAACTATATACTCATATATTGTACTTTAGGATAGACAGCCAGACTGATTTATAGAAGACAAGCAAGGCGTGTAAGGATAAACTAATAAGTATTTCTGAAAGACTAAATGCAGCAATTCGGATTATTAGAGATTTAAATCATATAATATGAAATGAACTAGAAAAAGTTTTAAAGGAAGAACAACTACACATTGTAATTATAAACCAACTAAGAAAAAGTTTAAAGAGACAAAAGGTTTGAGTGATTAAACAATGATATCTAGTGGAGAACAACAGAAAATAAAAGCAAGGAATAGAGTTGCAATATCAATCAAGAACAGATGAAAATGAATAATTTATATATATATATATATATATATATATATATATATATATATATCTCTGTGTGTGTTTAAAAATATAATTACCATAAGATTATACAGGTCATTTAACCATAATTCGTGTGTATAATCCAGAAGACAAGAAAGAGAAAAAATTTTTGGTTGCTCTGCAAATAATAATAATAATAATAATAATAATAATAATAATAATAATAATAATAATAATAATAATAATAATAATAATGATAATAATAAAAATTTTTATATTATTAAGTAGTGACTTTGATGTAAGAGGCAATTTGCCAGTCCCAGGAATTTATGTAAATATGAAGAGAACAATAATAATGGCACAGAACATAAACAATTCATTACCAAAAAATATGAATATGACAAACACATACTGTATTACAGAAAATGTGAAATTAAGAAGTATACATAGTGTATAAGAGGAATAAGATCTATAATATAAAGCATTCGCTTACATAATGTAGGTCGACAGGTCAGCACACAACCGGCACAAAGGCCATACGACACATGGCAAACCATCTTCCGCATGCTCAGCAGTCCAGTTCTGTCTCTCAGTAGGAGTGATTGTGTTGATGTTAAGATTGCATGTTATTCTTCTGACTGTGTTAGTGAAGTGTTCATATTTAGGAGTAGTTGTGTTGATGTTAGACTGCGTGAAGTGTTTAGATTCAGGAGCGGTTGTGTTGACATCAGAGAAGCATTTAGATTTAGGAGTGGGTGTGTTGAAATTAGAGTGCGTGTTATTCTTCTGATTGTGTTAGTGAAATGTTTAGATTTAAGAGTGATTGTGTTCACGTTAGATAGTGTATAATTCTTCTGATTGTGTCAGTGAAGTGTTTAGATTAACTTGCTCACATGGCACCACAGAAATTTGCATTAGAGCAAAGGGTTTTCACGAAAGAGTGATTGCGAAAAGATAAAAATTTGATTAGCAAAAAAATTTCCTAATGTTACCATTCCACATAGCAACACCATACACAACCCTGTTAAAAAATTTAGAGAAACGGGATAAGTATTAAATAAAAGCATCAAAAAGACCATAGCGTGCATTTAATGAGGAAAAGCTGGATGAAACATAGGAAAGATTGGAATACACCTCACAAAAATCTGTCGTCTCGCACAAGAAACTGGTGTCTCTAAAACCACAGCAAATGAAGCCATTAAAATTCTTAAATCCTTAAAAGATATCAGAGATGTGTTGCAGCAGAAGGATATCTCTAATGATAAACTTGTTAAATTAACAACATTTAATAATGCATTGTGTTAACTATTGAAGTTTAACAGGTATTATACCTTTGTGACTAGTTTCGGCGTGGTTTCTACCATTATCAAATACTGTAGTGTGTGAATCAAGGAGGAGTAGGGACTGTATTTTTTGGTAAAATAAAATGAGTGATTTCGTTGTTAAACCTGCTACTATTTTGGTGCGTATTTCGCGAAATAAGTTGTCAATTCGGTGAGTATTTCGTGAAATAAGTTGTCAATTAAATGTATTGTGTTGTATCGATGGGCTAGTTCAAAAGCAAAACAATTCAAAATTCAGAGTTTTGAGAAACTTTCAATTTAAAGTTTCATGGTGCTGTGAAAAATCCAAGATCACTAAAATTACTCCAAATTCTGTTAATGATATTTTATATTACTGTAAATTTTGGTTTTCTCACAGCAATATGAAGGTCTAGAATGCAGTGTCCTCACAATTTTAAATGTTGAGTTGTTTCCATTTGAACTGGCCCATCGATATTTAAAATAGTACTTAAACTTTTTTTTTTTTACACAGACAGGCAATCACACACTTCAGCATCACCAAAATTAAACCAAGTGTGGTTTCTACATAGCCCTCACGAAGATATGTGCGACAGTCAGTGAGTATTTTTGTGTATGTAGAAAAGTCCCTCTCACTGTCACTGTCCACGTTAAACTGATATGGGGAACCACACTTTTTGCAAACAAATAACACCAAATATTAGAGCCCGTACAGTTGAACTGACAAATTTCTCAGTAGTGACATCCTAATAGGAAGACATTAGTCTCCATAGACAGGAGTTTGCAGGAGAATAGGTCATTCGCAACAAAAAAAAGAGGGCCAAGGTTATAGAAGAGTGATTTCTAGGAAATTCCGACCATAGATTCCCTAATCTTACACTCCTCATTTTCTGAATCATACTAATCTCATCACGCTGAAACACAATGTCTGAATGCTGTTGCAATGTAAAATCGATAGTTACCATAAAAAATTATCAATCCAATAAATATGAAACATGACTGCATACACACATGCATGCTAATCCTCATCCTATACAAAAAGACTCATATCAACAAACATAATGCAAAATCCTTCCACGTCCTATCTGCTGATTGATCCTATGTTCAAAAAATGAGGTATGCATCAACATGTGTGAAACAATGACAGATGACGTGACATAGCAAATAATTATTTTAATCTAGCAACCTGATATAAAGCATCGAATGTATGCAAGATTTTTACAAGAATTTACTTACATTATGAAGCATCCAAATCAGATAACAGAATGTTTCTGAAAGGTTTCCCCTTATGATATTTAAGCTCTGAATTACTAGAAACTAGGTCAGCCATTATATATAGCTGTACATAAGTTGCAAGATGTTAACTTCAAGCAATTTAATACAGCACAGCATCGACATTGTATTGTAATGCAGCATGAGGAGCAAATAGTAATAGAAACTCACTGAGCATTGATGCAACCAGAGATAAATTACACAATCTCCTTGTTATGTTATCATCACGTCTAACTGTCTGTTATTGACACCATCTACAAATCACGTTCTTTCTGGACAGCCTTAATCAGTTTTCTAACTGCTTCAAATATCGTATTTCCTTCCCATATTTAGAAATCAGAAAATTTTCCATTCAGACTTCGAAAAAATATCATAGATGTGCTGCCAGACACGGAACTAATTAAGGTCACATTCCAGGCACTATAAAGAAATTCTTCAACCAATAGGAAGGGCTTCAGACACATGCATTTGTTTCTATGTGGAGTCTTTTTGTAAGAAATGAAAATTAGTGTGTCTTATTATATACCAAATGACTACCGGTATGTATTTAAGGGTAATTCTTCCCCCACAGCTTGATGTGCATTAATGATATGTGGTCTCTTCTTGAAAAAAAAAAAAAAAATTTCGATTGTGTTTTACTTTTCTAGTATTTTAGCTCTTACCTATGCAGTGTTAAAGAGTATATTCTTCATATAATTCTTAAGTAGTTATATATATATATATATATATATATATATATATATAGACACACACACACACACACACACACACGGCATGCATGCACACACACCTGAAGCTGTAGTATTGAGGGCAGAGTTCTTGCTGCAGTAATCTAGTCCACACTGGAGGGTCGCTGTTCTTGAGCTGTTCACCCAGCCTAGACATCATGCCATTTATGCCACACTCTGCCTCATCCAAAGACTTGATAAAGAAGTCTCGTATCTCACCCATCAGATTCGTGAAACAGAAGAAGCAATCTGCCTCTGCATGCTCTGCAACAAAATCATGCAATTTAAGCACTTGTGATATCGAAAATATTGTCCTAATATTGTCTTTCTCTTCATTTTGGGTAGATATGGTTCATATTAAATATTTCCTAATCAATCAATCTGACTAAGGTCGACGTAAATTTTAGAATATTTACTGGACGAAGCTAGTAGTTAAAAATACAGAGTATTCATTTATATAATGTAGGTGGCACGCAACTGACACCAAGGCCATGAAACACACGGCAAAACATCTCCCACTTGCTTGACAGTCCAGTTCAGGCTCTCTGATTTAAGAGTGGCTGTGTTGACATTAAATTGTGTGTTATTCTTCTGACTGTGTTACATTTAGGAGTGGTTCTGTTGAGGTTAGATTGCGTGTTATTCTTCTGATTGTGTTAGTAAAGTGTTTCCATTAGCTTTCTCACATGGTACCACAGAAATTTACATTAGAGCAAAGGATTTTCACGGTAGAGACTTATCTGAAAAAGAGTGATTGCAGAAAGGTAAAAAGACGATAAGCAAGAAAATTTTCTAATGGTAACTGAAATTGACTGCTGAGCATGTGGGACAAACATTGCATGGCCTTCATGTTGGTCACGCACAGTCCAGTCAACCTACATTATGTAAGTGAATCTATATACTTATTAATAAAATACTGCTTTAAATAAAATTGGTTGAATTGTTTAATTGCATCAATATTTAACAATATTTATATACATAATATAATATTTATATAGCTGAAGGTAAGAGCAAGAAGACATAAAGACGCCAAAGATGACTCCTAGTTTTACTTAAGAAGAAGAAGAAGAAGAAGAAGAAGATGAAGAAGAAGAAGAAGTAAATCAACGTAATAAAACAATATTTTGAAAATGGAAAAAAAATTATAACTAAGAAGGGATCATTAAAATATAAAAGAATACGGAGCATTTAAGGGCATGAACAGGTCAAGGAAGACATCTTGATTATACACTTTTAACACTTTGTATCACTTAGGAATTCGATTTTAATAACAACTTTCATGTGTTAAAATGAAAACTAAGTTGTAAATTACCTAGTTGACTAGTTTAGACTTCGTGTCAGCCATGATAGTTGTTACTATAACCATATTCCTAAGAAATATCTTACTTTTTCCTTGTGGTACTAACTCCAGATAGTGAATCAATTCCTCTTACTTCCTGCTATGTGTAACTGACTTCACACAGAGTGCCAATTTCTTGATGTACGTTATATATTTCCTCAGGAGAGGCCAAAATGTTTTGTGTCTTAAAACGGCTGGTAATCCTATTGGTCTTGCCTTAAGAAAGTTGAGGGTTGAGCAGTTTGAGAGAATATATTGAATATCTACGCCAAAAAAATTGCTTAGATACAAATACGTGTACAATATGCAAAGAAACAGATACAGTAGCAGATACGAACTGTCTACAAAAATGTAAAGACCTTGTTCTAGGTAAACACACAAACTAAATTTCATAAAATCAATGTAGTCACCATCTTGTCTCTCTCTCTCCACCTCCACTCCTAAAGACACACAATGGCATAGTTACTACAGCCTAAGTAGCAAAAGCATAGCTATACTAATTTGAGAAGCAAATGAAACAAATCAATTCATCCCTATAGGAACACTCAACAATTATGCAACTACATTGTACCTTTTATTCGGAGAATAAAGGAGGAGAAAAGGAAGATGATCATCATGAAAATAAAAATAAAAAGAAACGGAAAAAGGGAGAAAGAACAAATAGAAAGAGAGAAAGTTGGTAATGGATGATGATGAGAATTAAGTTCGTGGTGGCTGATACAGCAAGAGGAGGAGAAGGAATAGCAATAGTAAGGTCCTTATCACATTTACTCACCTCTCCAGTCCAGGTCAGGATCACAGGCGAAGGTATAATAGATGGGTCCAATGATTTCATTCATTCCCTGAACATATCCTTGCCCAGGATTCAGTTTGGCATAGAGGAACAAGATCCTTTCCACCACTTCCCAGTGAGCTTCCATTCCTTCTGGCATTGGAGCGTAGTCCTCAGTAGCCTTCTTCACTGAGAGTGCTATCTGACATTCACAGAACAGTTAACAAATATTACCAAGTCTATCAAACAGTCCATAACCTAAACATAACAAAATGCATGAAGTTCTGCTCTCCTGTAAGTCTCATTTCACTAATATTTATTAGTATATTTAAGTAGAACATAGGCCTACTGCTTATGAAAATGTGACAGTTTTCTCAAGTGCGAATGCACACAGGCACACATACACACACAAGCTTCAGTACAAATTCGCCCACAAGCTCTCAGCACTTTGATTCTTTAACAAAAATTATGTAACTTATAAGTTATACTCTATAATGTTTGTTTTTCAATTCAATTCAATTTATTAGGCCATTAAACATACAATACAGTAAAATCCCTCGTACCTGGCACCCAAATAACCGCAAATACCAAAACAATGACACTTTTGGCTGGGTCAAACAAAAAAATGTTTAAATCTGTCACATTGCCACAGTCTGGGTCGTCAGTTCTGCCACATTAGGAAGTTTGAACGAACTTTCATTTTCAGTGAATGTTCGAACCTAAAATTAGTATATTATTTGTATTGTGTGATGTGTTTTAATAAAGAAAATCCACACAGTTTTATGTTTGCTTAATTATGTTCAGGCCATTAGTGTTGCCACATTAGGAAGTTCGCACGAACTTTCGTTTTCAGTAAATATTCGAACCTAAAATTAGTGTATTATGTGTTGTGTGATGTGTTTTAATAAAGAAAATCCACACAGCTTTTATGTTTATTTAATGATGTCCGGGCTGTGAGTGTTGCCACATTAGGAAGTTTGTGAAGTTCACACAAACTTCAATTTTCAGTGAATATTCAAACCTAAAATTAGTGCATTATTTGTGTTGTGTGATGTGTTTTAATAATGAAAATCCACACAGTTTTTATGTTTATTCAGTTATGAGCAAATGATAGAGAAATAAGCTTCACATGGCTGCAGTTTCAACATTTGGCACCACGAAATATGAACTTTTTTTTTTTTTGTATATACCGATATTTATTCAATTATCTGACAAAATCTCGTATATGGAACTGGCCTGGTCCCTTTGGTGCTGGATAAGAGGGATTCTACTGTATAATCGTACATAGGACACATTAGAAAAACTAAACTACTATGAAGACTAACAAAATACAACTAAACTAGTGGCTTGTGCAGCAATTGCTGCAAACTAAGTCCATAAAAAGTTCAAATAAAAATTGTTCAGATTGTTTTCAATGGAGAATACCAGACATTTTGATAGTTATTTCCTTCCATAATAGTGAAACATACTCCCTCTGAATGTTTTTTTTTTTTGCCAAATACTTTTCCTTCAACCTATCCGTCTTCAGTTCTTGAGTTTCAATGCGAAATCGCTAGTAACAATGTCAGGATGATCAGTGGGTTTTTCATGTGGGAGTAATGCAGTAGCTATTTTGTGTCATTGCGGATTGTATGTGAAAGTTAAGAAAATGTAAGGTTTGTCATGCTTTGAACAAAAGACTTAGCATCTTGGTATAGCTGCTGCATGTTTCGTGAACTACCCTGAAATGTAGAGGGCAGAATCACTTTTTCCCACTAAGAGATCTTGCTGAGATGATCAAGAGACTACAAAATCTTGTAGGCCTCTTATTTTATCAATAAGTAATACCTTTTGGTCTTTTCTTATGAATTGTAATTTTTTGCGCTTCTTCTGATCTATCAAATACTGCTGGATTAATTTGTGTAACAATGAATGTTATTTCGTATAGTTTCTGTAATATAGACTGTTGTGAGGAATTTATTGCTGAGATGTGGAAAATGAGGCGAATGATATGTCAGAGTTGTAGAATCTTATATGCGCCCAAAATAAAATTGTCCATCGTAAATCGTTAGCAGCTTCAGTGTTTCATTTGTTGCTGGTTGCAGGAAATAAACTTACTCATCACGGTAGCAAGAAGTGAAATGGCATGCTATTTTCCCTACAACAAAATATGCTTGGCACCGATCACAAATCTAATCAATTAAACCAAAGGAATATGAAATTAATTTTGATGTAGTTTAAAGACGCAGCTAAAATAGGAAGCATGACTCAATTACTACCAAGGAAAGTTAGAGAATCAGACATATAAATATCTATATCACACTGCCATTACATATGTAAAAAGGACCCACACCACTTGATTAATAATTGTAAAAGTATTTCATTTTTAATAACAATATTGTTACCTTACGTAAGTTTTATAGTTTTCAGTAACATAAGTTTATATAGGCCTATAGCCTATAGTAAATTATAGAAATGAAGATCTAATATAAAATATTCTTTCTCTGTGTCTACTTACATAAAGCCCCAAATGGTTTCACTTTCATATATCAGTATAGCATTATGTGTTGCATTAACTATAATAATATTTCATTTTTAATGGTAATAATGTCATCAAGCATTCTTAAGTTTTGTAGTTCTTAATATCCAATACACAGCTGTACTCGGAAAACTACAGACCAGAGAATCAGACCTGTAAATTATTTTTTATACGTTATCAAAAAACTGCACAAATGAAGATCGACATATTGGCATTATGATGGGAAAGAATTGAGCCGTCTGAACTCTATGTCAGCAATCCTATAGGTCATGGCCTTCGTGTAATAGCCTATTGTTTATTGTAGTGTGTGTTTTGTTTTATTCTGAAATGCAACACGGCCGACTTGATGCTCGCTTCGCTTAAGGAAGCGAACATCAAGTCGGCCGTGAATGCAATTAATTAGTTCTCAAAACTGACGAAAGATGGATTTTGGAAAAAAGGAAAATGATGTAGAAAAATTGACATTTCACTGAAAACTACTATTTTTCCGAAAAACTTTGGGTTCCAAGCTTCAAAATGAGGAGTCATTTATTAAAATCCGTTCAGCCGTTTTCCCGTAATTTCCATTACCAGTTCAAATTATATATATAGATTTAGTGATTAAAAAAAAATTTCATTCAACTAGCCTGGTCCCTTTGGTGTCGGATAAGAGGAATTCTACAGTATAATCGTACATAAGACACATTAAAAAAAACTAAACTACTATGAAGACTAATAAAACACAAGTAAATTTAATGATTAAAAAACAATTTCATTCGAATTTGTGTTTAGAAATTCACGAACAGAGTAAAAAGGAGTTTTAGATAACAATTATAAAACCTTGCTTCAAAACTTTTCACAGATAAATTGTAATGTTGAATGGGAAGCTTATTATATAATTTCATCCCCATAACAGAAAAGTTTGAGTTAGTCTTATAATCTCCAATATGGAAATCTGATTTGTTCTCTGTTTCTAATTTTATGATCATGAGAGTTGGCAACTAACGTGTAACTGTCGATATTTTGTCGAATATAAAGCACTAGATAGTATATGTACAAATTTATAACTGTTAATATCTGTAACTGAATAAAAATAGTCGACAATGTTCAAGAGAGACTTACATAAAATATTACTATGATGTACCGAAGTACATGTGCAGTTTTAGTGCAGTAATTCTGCATTTCCATATGATTTAAGAGTCGGTAAAATGGAGAAAAATTCTCTCCGGCAGCAGAACTCGAACCCGGGTTTTCAGCTTTATGTGCTGGCACTTTATCCACTAAGCCACACCGGATTCAAGTTCCGATGCCGGACTGAATCCCTCTCATTTTTAAGTTCCATCCACTGTGTTCACCTTACACAAAATTCGAATGGCTTTCTTTTGCAAAACCAAAACATTCCCAATTTTGGTACCATTCCCTTAAAAAATTAAGGTATATTGGATTATCGCCTGAAAGAAAGAAAAATATGCACATATTAGATAATTTTGAGAAATGCACGATACCGATTCCTTTGCACAAATACAATCAATGTGTTTTTCCCATATTAAATTAGAGTCTCTGAAGAGCCCTAGAAATGTTGTATAGTTTAGAGTAGACTGTTGTTTGTATTTATTTGAAGATTTAAGTTAAAAGTTATGTTGATAGTTTTCTCATCATTAAGCAAGAAACCATTAGATTCAAACCTTACAGCCATCATTGATAAAACATCATTGGTAAAAGCATGCAATTCATTATCAACAGAGCTAGAATATAAGAATGTAGTGTATCATTGACATACATAATGGTTATAGCATTAATAAAATCGGAAAGATCATTAATTACTAGAACAGTATGTATGGAAATATCATATGTACTTTGGTACATTGCTATAATATGATATGCATAGTGATTTAAGATGGTGCTCATTCCGTCGAATCCCGGCCACTTAGTCACTCGTGGTGATGCACCTCTGCACATAGTGTGTTGGACATTGTGCCACTGTCACACATCTGTGACACAGTGCATTAGAGTTGGCCACTAAAGGGAAATTAAGAGGTGGAGTTAAACTGAGAGGATTCAATCCGGAATTGGAATTGGAATCTGGTGTGGCTTAGTGGATAGAGCATCAGCACGTAGAGCTGAAAACCCGGGTTCGAATCCCAGTGCCGGACAGAATTTTTCTCTGCTCCACCGATCCTTCATCATATGATAACGCAGAATTCCTGCATGGAAATATCATGTGTACTTCGGTACATCGCTATAACACATAATAATTACCCGATAATGTTGGGTCTAGCTATGAAGAAGTGATTCAAAAGATACAAAAATTGATATGAGCAATGACCCTTGCCCATGTAGTAAAATGCCATAGTATGAATTCCGTGAGTGCATTATTTCCTGGGTTCGAGCCATGTATAGATATAATTAATATGCTCATGAAAAAGTTACAAAATGTCAAAATTTATATACATAATGATTCTTGCCCTAGGAAACTGAAAATTAAACATATGTATCTAAATAGCCTATAATTATGCAAATTTGATTTCATTATGGGTACTTTAGAAGGGGACAACAGTGTTAGAATTAAAATATAGGAAGCTAACCTAAATTTCATTATATAAAATTTGATTTTACGTATTTTAAGTATCTTGAAGAAGAATAGCAATCTTTGAATTAAAAGGAAGGCAGGCAGGGGATTCGTAGAATCCCTATAATTGCGTGAAATGTGGCTGCTCAAGACACTAGTAATATCTTGAGTGTAATATATATATACTGTATATATGCTCTAATTACAATTAAATTCAAAGTGCATTTATTTTTCCAATAATGATATGTTGCGGGTTACATCAGCCCGGTGCCACTAAGGAACAATGATATGTTGCAGTTTGCATTGGCACACTCCCACTAAGGAGTAAGAGAGATGTGGTGTATTACAGAAATGGTAATGAATGTTTTTCCCAAACAGATGGCCACTTAAACATTTCATGTTAATACAGAAAACTAAAATTATTATATATTCCTAAATTTAATTAAAATATTAATAAGATATATATCGAAATATTAAGAATGTGTATCAAAATAATAATAATGAAAATATTACAATTGTATTGGTATTATATTGGATTTAGGTAATCTAGTAAGGAACTACATTTGTAACTTTTATATTATCAGGATTTCATTTACATGTTTTGATAGATGCTGTAATGGTTAGCTATTTATTACATAATACTTGAAAATAAAAGTAACTGTATATAACTTTTAAACAAACCATTTAAAAATAATACACTGCATTATAAGTGATAAGACAAGACCGCTAGCAGAATATTACTTTTACTTATTCAAACATCTATGATTCTTAATTATAGACATAAAATTGTAGATTTACTTTTAATGAATTTTAAGAATAATTATTATTACTAAATTAATCTTGATTGCTTTCCTGTTTTGGAAGCAACGCTGTGCCACTGACATCCAACTTATTGTAAAAAAAAATATATAATTGCATACTTGAAGTGAACACACTCACTAGATTCATTCATTATCGAAGTACACTGCATTATAAGTGATAAGATAAGACTGCTAGCAGAATATTACTTGTACTTATTCAAACATCTATGATTCTTAATTATAGACATAAAAGTATAGCTTTACTTTTAATGAATTTTAAGAATTATCATTATTACTAAATTAATCTTGATTGCTTTCCTGTTTTGGAAGCCACGCTGCACCACTGACATCCAACTTATTGTAAAAAAAATATATAACTGCATACTTAAAGTGAACACACTCACTACTGGGTGTTCATTTCAAAGTGTGTCATGACGTCACTGTTGTTGGGTCACCGATTGGAAGTGAGTTTCAGCTTAAATGTTAGAGAAGTTGCCTATTATTTAAGGCGTTCTTCAATCTGAACTTGAGAACGTGTACGGTATAACTTGAACGTCGTAGCAACAGATGGCGCTCTGTACGGTCTGTGTGCTCCCATAACCTCTTTCGAACTGTGTTTTGCGCCGGCAAGTCGTACGCAGGGTATTTGTTATCATCGGTTGCGTACGGTAACATTCCACAACACAAATCAAATGCTCCGTGTCCATGTTGACCGTCGAAGTTAATGTAAACAAATACGTAAGTAATCGTCTTAACCCTCTCCCCATATCCCGACAGTACGTATTTCCAAACAGTTCACATTCCTGCCACTACTGGCGTTACCGTACGTATCGGCACGTACTCTTCAGAATGAACGCCGTACTTGCTAGCCAACTTCTCTGCCTCTTAGATTATACACCTGAGCTGCGGAAGTGTAGGAAGATTGAATTCTCTAGGCTCATCAGCTAGCCACATGAAGGCATACAGCGAGCCAAGACACATTTTGAACTGAACACCCAGTAGATTCATTCATTATCGAAGTACTGGCACACAAATTTCTCTTACTATTTATTTCTATTAAATGACAGAATAGATACACTAGTGTATTTTCTGTTTAGATCTATTAATGTTTAATCTTTCGTTTAATGGTTACCAATTATCTAATGTTCAAGCACCAACATACTCTCTTTCATTTATTAAATAATGTCGATAAATAAACACATCAATGTCATCCTTAGAACTGCCAGCAGTTGCTTTGCATGTGACCAGCTCATGTACTGAGCACAGTAATATAAACTTAAAGGAGCAGTCCGCGATAAAATTAAGTTGGCTTTAATCAAACACATTTTTCAATCTAAGTAGAATGTAATTTTCCGCATGTCATTGCGAGGCATGGTTCTTGAGTTACCGACTCCGCACAAATACTTATGACGTCACAGCCACTGAACTGGTGTGATTGCGTAGTAGGCCGAGAACATCGGCGAGTGCAGCACAGCGCTTTGTATTAAAATAAGTAATCTTCTCTCGTCGTAGTAAACGTGAACAGAATTTCGGACTTAGATATGATTGTGTGAAGTCATGTTTTGCTTTTCATTTAATCATAAAATCAGCACATACCAACGTTGTGGTTTATGTAGACGTATTTTCTTTTATATGAACGATTTTGAACTACAGTAGACTAAACAGAAGAAATTGTATCGTAATACAGTTTAAAATGCCGTGGTGTTGTGATCTTTCGTGTTCAGAGGGAACAGCAAAAACAGAACATGAAGAAGGGGTATCATTTCATGTATTTCCGAACAGAGAAAAGTTATTGCAAAGATTTAAAACATGGGTGAAGAAAATCAACAGAAAAGGTTTTACACTATCGCAAACTACTGTTGTGTGTTCCAGTCATTTCCGTGAAACTGATCTTGAAGAATCGTCTTTACTAAAAAGACATTTAATGAAAGACAATAGAACTCCTATGAAAATTAAGAAAACTTCTGTCCCTTCCCTATTTTTGAAAGGAGAATTTCCCCAAGACAGTTCTGATCTACGCGGTCCTCTGCTTATAAATGAAAGAAGGTCGTCGAAGAAGTAATAGCAAGTTGCAGTAATGCACCTATAGCTGAAAATATTGACGTGCGTGTAGTTCTCGATGAGGCTGAAAATTCACAGGAACCTAATATAAACAAAGCTGTGCAGTGTGAGATAGGGTGCGAGATGCTAAGAAGGGAGTCAAAAAGGGTTTTTTTTTTTTTTTGGTCAGCGTTACAAATTTTGTTTTTCTTCTGTAATATTTGTCATTCCTCTTTTACAAATATTTGGTAGAAACAATAGGACCATTACTGAAAGTTAATGCAGTGTGCCAGAATGCCCGTAATTGGGAGTGGAAGTCCGAACAGAGGTGAAGCATAGTAGTGAGTTCTGCGTTATACTTGTGCGATATAAGATACAAATTGTTTGAAAAATGTTCAAAAACTTTACAACTATGTTTCATCGGCAAGACAACATTTTATAAAATAATTTCAAAATTCGTAGAACCAACAGTCAGATGTACTTATTTTCAGATTCGTGAACAACTTATCAATTGCCTAAAAGATAAAAATGTGCGAATCGCGGTGATGGCCAATTTTACTCACCTAGTTACAGTGCAAAATATGTGACTTACAGTGTAACTGACCTCGATTCAGATAAGATTATAGACTTCGTAGTTCTGCAAAAAGGTCTAATTGTAGCGAAGCAGCATGCGAAAAAGTTCTAGATCGCCTAAAAGAAAAAATGAACATTACCCTCTTTCTATCGGACCGCCATAGAGGAATTAGGAAATTGATAAGGACCAAATATGAATGGATGGGCTATCAATTTGACATTTGGCACATGGCAAAAAGCTTAAAGCTGCCGCACAAATGTGAAAAGAGAGCATCATAAATCACCTATGTGGTCTTGTGCTACATGTGAAGGTGATTTTGACGACTTAAAAGACAGATTCATTTCTGTATTAAATCATGTTTGTAATATACGCGAATGGGGAGAAACAGAGACATAATAAAAAATGTGCACACATTCACCCATACAATAGTTAGAGGGAATGGATCGAACCTGGATCCAGCGATTACAATGCTTTGAAAAAAGTTGTATGTAACCCTGCCCTTTTGAAAGACCTAAATCAGACTAATCAATTTTGTCACACCAGCAAATTTGAATCATACCATAACGAGAGATTGCTTTACAGTCCTAAGAGAAAACACTTTCCATATGGTGGAATGGTAACAAGAACTATGATTGCGATAATGGACCATAATTACAACGTGAAAAGAGATGTAACTGGCTCCAGTCTCCAGTACTCTAAAGCCACTAAACGATGGGTGGAAGACAAAACATACAGCTGGAAGAAAAATGCGTGGAAGGAAGATACTATACAGAAAAATGTCTTGGAAGTAGTTCTGGTTATCAGCTGCCGCAATTTGATGATCCACATGTTTTAGAGGTTCCCCAAACATAGCTTCATGCCTAAACCGTGTGACTCAATAACTATGACGCAATAGAATAATATAAACCATGTACTAATTTATTCTTGACGTGAGATAAACACGTATTTGCAGTCTATTCATAACGAATATTTCACGTCTCACATACATTCACTCACTTAGTGAAGGCACTGACTTAGGTTATAATGGAATGACATATTAAACCTTTTCAGTTTGAACCCTTACCAGACCCAAGTTGTTCTAATCACTATGAGTACGAAATTCAAAATGGGTAAGTTATTATTATTATTATTATCATTATTATTATTACAGTATATGCATGTGATAGGTCCTAAGTGTGTTAATAATAACTGGCTGTAACATATGAATATATATTTACTCATTCTATGCTGTATGTAAAACGGAACTACAACGCAGTCTTATGAAGCGATCAGTGGTTATGACGTCAGAGCTTGCAGTAAGACCTTTAATATTTCACAAACTAAAAGACGTAGAGCGATGCGACAAACGCCGTTAATCCAAGGATTACTTTGGTAAACATCCTATAATATAATCGAAATATGGAATTTTATCGCGGACCGCTCCTTTAATTATGTCAATCTAACATACATCAGAATAGAGCAGAACTGAACCAACTTGAAGTAATTTATGTTAGCTCTAAGAACTTCAGCCTTTAAGGGCTATTGTGTCTACCTCTTTTACATCAGAACACGAAGTAAAGTATTAAAGAGTCCTGAAACTTTAATTTAATTTCACGAGATGATTCATAATTCCCTCTGGTGATATTTTCTATTCCAGATATATAGTAACAAATAATTGATTTCTGAGTCTTAATAAATTTCATATTCATAGATTACATACCAGATTGAAACACGAAGCCTACACTTGCAGTTTCCATCATAAGAGCCCCATCCTGTGAATGTGTTTTCAAAGTGTACAATGCCCTGGAAGCAAGCCCATTACTATCCTCAAGCCAACACCTGCTTAATGATTGTCTTAACCAGTACAGAGATCAGAAACCAGGCTATGAATGCAGATCTGAACTGTTTTCTTCACTTCTCACTCTGTTTCCATTCTCCTCTGTGACTTTTTAATGACAATGTAGCCACTCTTGGTACCTAGCATCAATGGAATTGATGATAATGAGATGGTATTTTCGCACAGAACCCAACCAGGCCATTGTCCAAGCAAAATTAGAACCAACACCCAAGCATTGCCTACCACTCATTACATCTGGATCACACGAATGGCTTTTTGTGATTTCTGACCCATGTCAGCTAAGTTATATTTTCAGCAGTTTGGCACAAATGTGCTGTGTGTGTGCAACTTCAAAAAGATCCCAAAATATCTTGTGCAATTTGAGTGATATCAGCAAAGACTTACTAATTACGTCTCATGCAGGCTTTAAAATAACTTGACATGCATTCAAAGAGATAAAAATAAAATTCTATACAGACCTGCTGCTGGGAAGGCAATGAAAGAGAAAATACGTTCACATTAGTCATGCTTTCATACAATACCATTATGAAATACAAAACATTATATAAAACATTCGGTTTTCACTAAAACATTTCTCTAAAATCCTATCCCACTAACTCTATTGTTATCAGTCCTTTAGCTTTCATTTATACAAATTAAAGAGACAGTATTGTGAAGATGAAAAAATCTATTTACAAGTTTTACAAAAAATACGGTTTTCAGTATCCTTCACTTTTAAAGAATGCTGCTGTCTTTCTCCAAATTATTAGACGAATTTTGTTTATACTCAAAACATTATGAATAATGAACCTGGACAAACTTCTCACACATCTTTTCCACATGTTAAAGTATCCTCTAAAGCAATTGCTGAAATATTGGCTCTCCACTTGCCTGTGCACTCGTGCACCCACTGTAGGTATGTGCATTCACTGTGCAAGCAGTCCATAATCAAAACACTTTGTGAATTGGCAAATAAGAAGTGGCACACTCAAGAGTGTCCATTATGGCATAGAAGTTTAGATATATATTTCATGCAATGTCACAAAGAAAGTAGAAAGGCTGATGGGGAAAATGGATGTCATTTTTCAATAGGTCAACTGTAAAATGAGACTTCATTAGTCCACGTTCTAAAATTAGGACCACCTTTAACACAGTCAAATTCCAATTATCCAAACATCACATATCTGAATCGACTTTCAGAAATTTTGAAATTATTTAATCAGTGACTGAAAATAGTTTTCTCTACTCCAAAAGACTGCACAATAAGTGTCGGAAAGTATTCATTCCCGCAATATGGAGAGCTCCTTTTTATGTGTTTCATTGTATGTACAGTATTTTAAAGTAATCTTTTTGCTTACATATTTGTAATAGTTCTTTTAAAGCATGTAGAGCGATCTTCACTTCTAATTCGATCATCTGGATTATGCCAATCCTCAATTAGTTTGGGTAATTCCAGTTCTACATGGTTATTTGTCTAGTAATATTTGTCGATTTATAATAAACTAAAATTGAAACGCGAAATATCTCTGTAAAGTCAGTTTATTTCCAACTACTCTAACATGACGCAATTCATTACTTTCTTTCCATACACAAATGTGTAAATATTTAGGGTTCATAGTGGAGTTCAGATTCAAGTTAATTTCAATATTTATTTTATAAACGAGTTCTAATAATAGTTCAATACCTTCACAATTACACAACAATTTTAAGAAGAATGTTACATAGTGTAGATTTAATCGTACTTAAACTCAATTAAATCTATCTTTCTATTGCGCTTCAGCTAGTTTCTGGGTCATGGCCTATTTCTCCTCCTCCTCCGCCATTCTTTTCTGTTTCCTGCAGTTGCCATCCAGTTCTGAACTAAGAGTAGGTTGGCAGCATCATTCTGGACGAACTTAATTCAACATCAATAAAAAAGAATGTAGTATTAGAGCCTTTATGATGACTATATAAGATTTTGTCAAGACTGTGGCTCCAGGGTTAGTGATCTCTCTGTCGATGAGATAAAGCAACATAAGTTAATATTTGACTTTGAATGGATATAGAATACAAACCACCTCTTTCAAGATCAAGAAGAAAAAATACAAAATATTTCTGAACATGCTCCGTATTTGCCTCACATTTACTGTGACTTTTTTACTCCATAGTTGTTAGTAGTGAAAACACTGGCTAGCTTAACCCAGATAAGACTGATGTCCTATATATAGGACACCGGACATTTTATTTTTTTAACATTGTTGTGTAAGATTTTCATAGTCGGCAATCATGATACCATAATCCTTAAGTGTTATAAATTGCCTCCAATTTTTTTTTATTATATTCAGTCTGTCATAGTCATTGTAGTTAACATATTTGTGCGAGTCATGGCTGTGTGCAGAACATGTTGTTCTCGAAGTTGGTATATATCACATGCTATAGGTATAATGCTTTTGATATTGATAGGGCATACTCGTATGATGTACTTCGTATATAATAATTCATAATTAGATTCAATTTTTGATTTAGTGTTATGCTATATCATGGTAAAGTTAGGCATACTACATGTAGTACGTCAGTCACAAGAGGGGACATTTCGTGAGACTGATGGTGCTCATGTTATTATAAGGGGTATTCACTAAATGAAGCCTTACAAATGATTCAGGACGACCAAGTTGCTATACCTAAGTGCAATAACATTTCCATCACCATTTTATCACCAAAAATGCGTGTGGTAACGTAACTGATGAGGATTCTGGTGTTGAAAATAACCCTACAATTGACAATATGCCTGGTAGTCAGTTGCGAGCTGAGACGGAAGTAACCCTCAACACACAAGGAGAGGGAATGGATGATTATGATGACGAAAGTCATAATGGTGATGATGAACATAGTAAAGGCGATGGTGAGAATGGCAGTAGAAATACTAGTAATTCAGCAACCGATATACAGATGAAGAGAAAGAATAATAAATTTCAATTGGGAAGAAGTTGACATACAGCAGGGAAATACTATATTTTTTTCAATTTCCGTGCACACAGTTTCAAGGTACTCTAGAAATTTGAAGAAGAAAATATCAGTGAAATAGCCCAATATCATATATCAGTACAACAAAAATATGGGTGCACAAAACATCAATCTGTACAAAACATCTATTAGAAGCAAAAAATGGTATTTTAGTCTGCATTGACGTAGCAGAACAAAATTCATGGCAGCTATACAAGATAAACTCCAATGAAAAACTCGATCATCTTGCATTTCGCAAACGTCTTGTCTTATCTGTTCTCGAATCCACTGCTCGACATGTACAGTCAAGTGGTAGACCAGCAGTTGTCAACTCACTGCACTCTCGGGCTATCGTCTCTTACCCGCAGGTGCATTTGTGGCTGCTGGCGGGTATGCTCTCTACCTAATCCTGCTGCACTTACTCTTCACCCATTTCAGCGAATGCTGACGACCACTGCGGTAGACCATCTAATCTAACACTGACAGTGAGCAAAAAAATTCAAGGTTTGATGGAAGTAATCGTGGTATCTCAAGAAAAACAAACTCGATGCAGACAGTGTCACACAAAGACAACAATAATATGTATGAAGTGTGATGTCGAAGTACATGTAAAATGTGTTATCACGTATCACACACCATAAAAATTCTCGAAAAATACAATAATCTTATTGTGTGTGAGTGATATTAGAATTTTGTGTTAATTTGATGTATTAAGGTAAACAATTTATAAATATTAGTGCTAAAACTATTTATGTCATATAATGATTTTGCATGGGGATATGGCTGACGTCCTATATATAGAACATGGAAAATCTCGGATACTATCAACAAAAAAAATTAAAAAACAGCTTTGTTATGTTATATCAATTACAATTAAATAATTCATACAAAAAAATCGTATTTTTCAACAAAAAATAATTCAGTCTTATCTGGGTTAATAAACTCACTACACATTTAGTAATTCAACGTGTAATACTTCGTATTATTCTTTACGTATTTATTTAATTTTTATATCTATATGTGTTTAATTTCCAAATTAAAGATTTAATATATCACAGAATTGTCTTTTCGTCACAGGTAGAGAATTCGGAAAAGGATAGCTGCCCTTTAACAAAGGATACTGTATGGTTACAGCCACGTTAATTAATTTATGTATATATAGGTAAAAAGGTAAAGGTAACGCCGTAACATGCCATGAAGGCACTTGGGAGGCATGAAGGTAGAGCACCATGCTTTCCATGACTTCGACACTAGAATGAGGTGGTGTGGTCGGCACCACGCTCTGACCACGTTTTACCCCCGGGAAAGACCCGGTTCTCAATTTTATAGGAGGCTGAGTGAACCTCAGGGCCGTTCTGAAAGTTTGAGAACGAGAAAAAAATGTATATATATAGGTACAAAAAAATAAATAATATTTCTACATAGTTAATTCCTTTTTCTTAATCATCCCTAAAACCGAATAATTTATTTATTCACTTATAAAACTGTACAAATGTTGATTTACAATTAAATTATTAATTGTTCAAGATTTTAGTACTGTTAATAATGGTTAAATATACATATCTAAGGTCCACACCTGTGGAGTAATGGTCAGCGCATCTGGCCGCGAAACCAGGTGGCCCGGGTTCGAATCCCAGTCGGGGCAAGTTACCTGGTTGAGGTTTTTTCCGGGGTTTTCCGTCAACCCAATACGAGCAAATGCTGGGTAACTTTCGGTGCTGGACCCCGGACTCATTTCACTGGCATTATCACCTTCATATCATTCAGATGCTAAATAACCTGAGATGTTGATACAGCGTCGTAAAATAACCCAATAAATTAAATTACATATCTAAGTTCTAATGCTACATGCTGGATATATTGGTACTACTAAGCAGAGTTGCTAAAAGGTTTTCAATTGATCCCACTAAATGGCATTTGAAATCCCGTGATTTCTGTCTAAATAAGCTGCAAAATTAATAATTCATATGTGAGTCATTTTCAAGTACTTATTACTAAATTAAATTTGTTCCAGCAAAGAACATTTGATTTGCTTATACCTACATAACTGTGAGATAGTGATAAATGAGAGGTGGAGAGCATCAGGGATTCACAAAGTTATCTCTGATTCAGCATTAAGGAGCAGGAGGGTTACATGAGTAAAGTAGTGTTTACACACACAAACAGTTTGCACATACAATTAGTGCAAATTAAACTCTATTACAGACACCTCTAGGTATATCCAGGTGGCAATACAATCGATCTTCAGCCACTTTATTAGCTAGTTTGGCTAGTAGTCTGGGTTTCAAGGGTGATACAATTTATTATACAGTGTCATATTATCAGTTGTGTTATTGAGAAGAAACAAAGAGAATAACTTCGTTGTTAAATAATAAAAAAAACACACAACCTCCTCCCCCATGCACGCACACTCACTCACTCACTCACCCCCCCCCCCCCCGCCCCATGCGTGTGTGCGTTGTCTTGTAATGGATGTAATATGCATGCGTCAGTTTGGACAGTTTGTTTTCTGCTTGTGGTAGAAAATGAATGTAGTTTGTATAAACATCTCAATGCATCTGCAAATGCGCACTAGCCAGTTTGTGTACATTGATGCACGAACGCCAGATAGACAGGTACAGCTATAATCAGAAAATCACAGCTACGTTTGCAGAAATGCATAAATACAAGTAACTCACATGTTACAAGAAAAATTTTTTTTAGTTAGTTATTTTACGACGTTTTATCAGCTACTATGGTTACCTAGCATCTGAGTGATATGAAGGCAATAATGCTAGTGAGATGAGTCCAGGGTCCAGCGCCAAAAGTTACTCAGCATTTGCCCATAATGGGTTGAGGGAAAACCTCACTAAAAAACCTCAACCAGGTAACTTGTCCCAACCTGGATTTGAACCTGGGTCCATTCATTGCACGGCCAGACAGGCTAACCATTACTTCACAGTGGTGGACTACGAAAATGTCTTGCACTTGCAGCATCTTAATACAATCTCCTCTGTATATATCAGGTTTATGACAAGTTGCTTCATCTTCCACCTCTCAAATGCCATCCTTCTCTATCTTCTCCTATCATTTACATTCCGCGAGATTTACAATTTTAAAATTACTAATAATTTTGGGACAATTTAATAATGTTCTCTTTCCTGCTAAGAGCAGGAACAAAACTAGAATTTCTGCTAAGTGAGATTGATATATATATTTTTTTGTTTGTTTGCTAGACTGAAATTCGGAAAAACTACATTTAGCAGGAAAAAAGAAACAATAGGCAACACTGCTGCTGCTGAAGTACACCACTGGCTTAGAGTAGATTTCGTTAACTCATACAATTGCACAATTCATGCTCGCTTCCAGACAACCACCAAAGATGTATATATGCTGATCCCTGATCTATGGGTTCCATATTCTAAAATATTTTCAGATAAGCAGTTAAATACTTAAAAATTAATAGTGGGTTGAAAAGAATCAATACAGCATAAGAAGGAGAAACTGACATACAATTATACTTATATTATACAACTATATTATACAACTATTTATATGATATAATTCCCTCATCTCCTCAAATGATCTGGAATTATAAATAACAGTCAAAGTATTGCATTAAAAATAAATAATAAAATAGTTCAAGAGATGTGAAGTCTTTGGCAGTTAAACAAAATTTCTTATACCTTGATGGTTAAACAAAATTTCTTATACCTTGATGGTTAAATACTGCCTATTTAAAATTTGTCTCCATAATTAGTACGGACATTGTACACTGTACATCATATAACTTCTTTGTATACTGTACAACAAATAAGATTAAAATATTTTCAAAAATTTCATTTAAAGCAGAAATGAATATTCAGAACAGAAGAAAGTGTACTCCATACTTTGCATTTACTAGGAATAACGTTTTTATACGACAATGTTTACAGAAATGTATCTGCTTCACTG